>NC_134460.1:154674121-154974121 GCF_047948215.1 Lycorma delicatula
AACTGTTCAACGGTCTTTCCGATGTGCTTACGGCAAAGATCCCCTAATGCAGACAGCGTTATTTGCTGTTTGGTGGTACGAGCAGTTTAAGGAATCTGGCAACGTGGAAGCGAAAACGTTCCGCGGACGGTTCAAAATTAGTGATGAAGCGGTGAAGCGTATACGCCAAAGTTTGTTCAAGAAACCCTAAAAATATTAAATCGAACAAGAAAGTTGGATTTGCTGCAATGTTTGAACGATATATTGCTCCCTCACACTTTACCCTGGCCGTTCGACGCGCTCTCAATGAAAGATTCCCTAATCGACAGGGCCGGTCCTGTGCTTTGGCCTTCGTAAAGTCCTAATTTGATACCCCTTTTTTTTCTGTTTAGCTCCGGGAGTTACCGTTCACGTATTACTTCGGAGGATGAAATGAGGATGGTATGTATGAGTGTAAATGTAGTGTTGTCTTGTGTAGTCTCAGTTCGACTATTTCTGAAACGTGTGGTTAATTGAAACCCGACCGCCAAAGAACACCACCGGTATCCACGATCTAGTGTTCAGATCCGTATAAAAGTACCTTTACTAGAACGCCGGAACTCTCGACTTCCAAATCAGCCGATTTGGGAAGACCCGTTCACCACTAGACCAACCCGGTGGTTGATTTGATACGCTTAGGCTTTTTTTCTACGGGATTACGTTAAAAACAATGGCTACAGTGAAAAAATCAGGGATGTACAACATTTCAGATTGCGGATCACTGCTGCTATTGTTACAGTTACGTTTGCGATGATCCAGCGGATCTGGAGAAGTCGATTATCGGCTGGATGTTTGTAGAGTAACCAACGACTGCTCACTTTCGATCAGTCGTGTAAAAAAAAGTGTAATGTATTTAGGGTGTTTGTATGTATTTTTGTTCAACCGTAGCAGCTCAACGGCTGAACCGATTCAGAAGTATGACCCCGCGTTGCAACCTTACTTTAATGGGAATGTAGGTTCTATATATATATATAAATATAAAAAACTTAAAAAAAAATTTATTGTATACAAAATTGTCACCCGCACGCTTTATAATTATCCTATATTAAAGAGCAATGTTGGTTTTTGGCAGTTGCGTTTTTAATTTTTAATATTTATCTCTTGTTCTTTTCGTAACAAATCTTTCAGTTAGGTTACGTGATAAAAACGTATGGGACCTCCTAAGAAACTTTCTGTAAAAAAAATCGTGGAATCGGTTTATTTCATGAAGTATAAGGTTTGAAAAAAAGATGGATTTGTCAAATTGAGAATCTTCTCCGTTTATTGAATTTGTTTTTTAAAAAAGAAACTGATTTAAAAGCACCGTACTAAAAAATAAAAATAATACTTTTGGAAATTCAACTTTTTTTTTTTTTAACAAAAAACTTAACTTTATAAAGTCTGCGTCAAATTAAGGATCGGTCGTTTATTTTTAATCACACGTACTTTAAGTTTCAAAATTTAAAGAAAAATGTAATATTATTCTTATATTTTAGTCCGGTTTTTTGAAACCTGTTTTATTGTTGTTTAAAAATTTTTTCTTTTATTTTAGCTGTGTATGTGGCTGTGTAGATTTATGTGTTAAATTTATGCGCCAGTTAAAGATATTGAACGTATACCACCTTGTTTGTTTTCTCATGTTTTACTTTTTTATCGTTATAAAGTTTTTCTTTGGATGTCAAACAATGAATCAATGATATGGGAAAAAAACATTTACACAGTCAGAAAATTACGGCATTTTAGAATTAATCTGACAGTTACGGTTGCTCGTATCTTTTGTTTTCAATTGTTTGTCGATAAAAGTAGATTACTTTTTTTCATTGATCGTGTTTTATAGCACAGGTGGATTTATTTATTGTAAAGCATATCCTGTTCGTGAATGTAAACGACTGGTTAGCGATAATCTTCTTCATCATCGGAAACATGTTATTTTTTTAACCCCTTCTTTTGTTTTAATATATGCCATATTATTTATTTTTTTTTTAATTGCGGTACACTTAATGCGATTCTGTTGCGATATCATGTTTATGTATGCTTACTCCACGATATTTATTTCAAATGAATTGATTTCAGCGTACTTTTATAATTTTCATGAAATCTCGATAAGTAATAAGTTGACGTAAAGAAATTCATTAAAAAAATAAATAAATAAATAAAATAGACCGTCTTAATCTTATATTGTTTAATATTCTTTTGTTTATACCTCGTTTTACAGTCTTGTGCAAATTAATGCGATCAAGAGTACATTTTCAAGAATAATAAAATTTGTTATATATAGAGAATGTTATTTTTTAGTATTTCAATTCTTTTAGGCGTTGAATGTATACATTTTTTTAAAATATATTTCTTTAATTTCTTGATCGTGAAACCACACATTTATTACAGTACAAATCAATTTCTGTTTGGTATTGAAGTCCATTTTTCTCGGTCTTTTCTTCTCAGTTGTCCTCAAATCTTCAATCGGGTTTAGCACCGGTGAATTTCCAGGCCGGTCTAAACACTGAATCCCTTTTTTTTAGACGTGAAAAGCTTAACTTTCTTTGTTGAGCGGCAGGGGATGAAATCTTGAAAAACAGCGTTTCGAAGTTCTGGTAGAGCCCTATTTTCCATTAATGGGATGCACTTTTCACTGTTAATCATCCCAGAAATGGGTACTAAAATTTTAGATCCAAAGTAGCTGAAGCGTCCGGAAAAAATCGTCTTTAAAGGACGCTTTACAATTTATTTGATGCGTTTTGGTGAAACCCGCTCGTCATCGTTTCTTCGCACATGTGACATTCTTACGCCCTGAAATAGAAAATGATTTGTCAGATAAAAGGACTTTTCTCTGAGTCTCAACATTCTAGTTTTGTTTTTTTTTGTTTTTTTTTTGGCCGAAAGAATCCTTTTCTTCTTATTCTTCTTCTTGGCCTCCTTCAGAAGTTGTTTTCTTGTAGGCTTTCGTGCCTTGTAACCTCTTTCCACAAGTCTTCTGCGAACAGTAGAATCGTGAATTTTCACACCGGATGATTCAAAGTCTTTTAGTAACTCAAAACTATTTTTCTGAGGATTAATTTTTGTTATTATACGTAAAATAGTATCTTTTAAGGTGGTTTTACGTTTACTTCCGCAGCGACTACACCTAGACTAACTTTCTGTTGCTATTTGTCTTTGAGTCGTACGAGTATGTTCATCGAGTGTTATGATCTTGCTTATTTTCTTAGGAGTTAAATCCATATTGGTATTTTTCTAAATTAATTAACGAAATCACAAGATCAGTTACACTAGAAGAAACCAAAATAAAATATGTAAGCGGTAAACATAACCTCTTAAAACAAACAAGATATTTTCAGGCGATACTTGAAATGGAGGGAAACAGCCGTACTACATCTGGAATCAGTAATAAAACATAACTAACTAAAAATTCCCTCTTGTTCACATTAATTTCCAACGAGTCTGTATCTTAATATTTTTGTTCGTAATGATTTTTAAGACGTTTTGAGTAAATAAAAATTCTTCCTTAGAGCATAACGGACTTAATGATAATCCGGTAACGGGATTGTTACTTTCGGGATTCAGGACAAACATTCGATTTCTTTATAAAACCGGCTCCGATTTTTTCCGAATGAAATATACGATGTTCTCCGTAACTATTAATAGAATTAAAAATGAATATTTTTACTTGACTCTTGACTTTTTGTCTTGTGTAAATTTGTGACGTACTTACGACCAAGCGTGTCGTCAAGATTTTTATAAAATTTTGTATTAAGATTCCTAACTAGCAAGCGAGACAATGTACAAGTAATGATTTTTCATAAAATTTCTCGCTTCAGTATGTGGCCGGTATATTTGATGAAAAAAGGGAGACTAGTTTGCACTTAGTTTCTTCACCTTTTGATTACTCTTTTTTCTACTACTTTTTTAATATTAACTTTGTTGTATATTTAGTTTATATTCTGTGATAACGAAAAATAAAAAATAAATTTTTATTACATAAAAAAATACATTGAAGTATAATAATGGAAGTAGTTCTTCGAGAGTTACTTCAGTGATCATCCTGTGAACTTTAAAACAGTGTTAACTATATTACTTGTGTACGATTATATTTGCTTCTGTTTAAATCTGCCACAATCAATTATAATCGGCAGCTTCATTAAGTAGTTTTATTTTAATTTCTCTTCATTAATTTTATTTCGTTGAAAACTAAGATTCAGTATAAAATTAACGAGGTTTAATGTTCGCTTAATTATATTATTTATAGATCTTGAACTCTATGTTATGTAAGCGAGGCATGAATATGAAAAAAATAAAGAAATAAATTGTGGTACACATTACTAGAAGAAAAGGATCAAAGATAAATAGAAAGGGTTTAGGATTGATGATGATGGTGTGTGTGTTTTTGTTTGCTTGCTTGTTTTATCTTTCCACTGAGGATCACGAAACAAACAACCTACCCAAAGAAAAACCTTATACCGTCCTCAGGGTAGTGGTCACCTATCCCTCGGGTTCGATATATCTGTAACTGGGATCGGAGTCGCATGATTTTGGATAGAGCAGTTTAAATATATACTCTTAAAAAAATAATTTTCCTCCAAATACCAAACGACCATCTGAGATGTGACTCGGCCTTTTTTGAGGAAAAGTCTTACTCGTTCCCCTAGGATTGTGTGCTGAAATTGAAAGATTCCAAATGAACTGTATAAATCGTTTCTAAAGAAGGGGATGAAATTTAGCTATTTAACGAAAATGAAAGCATGCAGATTACCTTTCATCAGTATTACTGTTTACTCTTGCAAAATGTACGTTCACCAATCTCCTACAACTTGTACAATCTTATTAAACTTAAACCAAATTTAAACTTATCCAAACGCTATAATCTCCTAAACCTTTAAGATTTTGATAACTTCAATTTCCCTTAAGATTGTCTATAATCTTATAATTTATTTTATAAACATCTTAAAATTTATTCTTTGACGACCTCTCTTCTTTGCACTTTCTACTAATTCTTTAAAACATTGTTTTAATCGATTCTTTTCATCTCGTGATATGTTCCGATTCTATTCTTCGGATATGTTCTTTTTTCTCGTATCGAATTCTTTCCAATAAAAGAGCTCGGTGCGTTGCTTTGTTTGCTGTATGTGCTCACATTTTGGTGCGTTGGTTTGTTTGTAGTCTGCGCATACATTTTTATTTTGAATGAAGCGCTACAATCTGGCGAAAAAAATTCAACTAACAACTGGTGTAATAAATATTTATAATTTATTATTAAAATTAAATAGAAGATTAACAATTGTTATTAATATTTAAATTAATTAATAATGTATTATTATTTAAACTTATTAATGAAAGAAAGGAATTATTAGTTAATATTTAGCAGTTAAAAAGGGGATTCTTTATTTAACCGGACTGTGGGAAAGACAGACTAAGAGAGCACAGGGAGTGGACGAGAGTTGGTTGCGCGCAGCCGCTGGGCGCACACGTGATCCGCTCTGCGCCAATAGCAACATCTCAATTCCCCACCCCTTCAAGAGGGAGAAGAAAACCGGCATTGTGAGCAAATAGCAGCAGAGTAAGGAACAGCAGTTGGCCCGCAACTAATACAACCTCACACGAACACACGTAAGACTAAACGAAGAAGACGGCTTCCCCAAGCCGACTCCCTGTTATCAATATGGCTAGCGTGAAATATTATATTTCTATTAAAAAAGTATTCAATTCAGTATCTACTCGTACCTTGAGCTTATTTTAAATATAAAAAAATACCAAAATGTTTAAAAAATTATTCCCTACCCACTAATATTTCTTTTCTTTAATGAATGAACTGTTTAATATTCTAAACTACTTAATATACTGAGAAACATGAGGATACGAACGCGTCGAGCGTCCAGGGGGCTCCGTTCTCTGGCTAGAAGGTCGGGCGAGCGAAGCGAGCCCTAACCGGTTAATTAATTTAGCTTCCCCTTTCTTTCACTCTACTCATTACTTCATTTCTCACTTTGTCCGCTTTATATCGTTCAATCACGTCTACTTTTCTAGTGCCGTCACTCATCTTTTTCTTAGTATCCTTATTTCACTTTCGTACAGAACTACACCAAACGTTACCACTTCGAAGTCATTTTCTCAAATTTAAACTCATTTTTCCAAATAACTGTAGATGCTTTTTTGTTATCGATGTTGTTATTTCGATTTCTCTTCTGTAAACATCGTATTTAAGTAAGTGTACCGTTTTTCTTAATTACTTTTAGTACCTTGGAATTATAGACCGAACAGATTTTATTTCCCGCTATCTACAAGAAATGAGATTTTATTATTTACGAATAAAAAACTGGTTAAACTATCGAAAAAAATATCTTTAGCACTATAAAATGATATTGAACAAATGTAGGTAAAATATACGTTCTTGAAACATGACATTACATAAATAAATGCCGAGATTTTATCTTTACATATATCTTGATCACATTCGTATGATTTCTATACTTTTTTGTTTTTGGTCTGTTTTCTCTTTTCACCTCATTTTTTGGACAAAATGGCATTAATTATATTTTATCTTATGTAATCGCTTCTGTTCGGTTTTTTTATTTAAAAAAGAATTTAATTTTTATGTCAGCAAAGATTTTTGTCTTAAATTCCTTGTTTTTAAGTTAAATAAACAAAACCGACGCTTTATCCTGCTTTTCATGATACATTAAAAAAAGAAGAAGCTTGCCTTGCACAATTTTATCTGGTTTATATAATCTTAGGTTGTTAATTTCAAAACGGCTACGGTCATGTCATTCTGTTACTAAAAAAAAACCTTCACTCGGTTTTTAAACGTTTATTTTATATTCTTTTGTAATGATTTTCTTTTGATTAAGGTGCGTAATTAATTTACCGGTAATATTTTATTTTCGTTAACCGAATTTAATTTTGTAAAAATGAAATTAATTATTTATACGCAGCTGCTAGTTTTTAAAAGTTTCCTTTATTCTGTTTGAATAATAAAAAACTGCGAGGTCTGATATTTATCTATAACAACAGACATACTCGCGTGTAGGTGTACAGTGGACCGATTACTAACAGCGAGAGTACGAAGAGTCTACTACAACGGAGGTGATTAGGATTGAGTGATTGAAATGAAAGAGTGGGTAGTGATGGTTTGTTACTAATAAAAGCATTCCCTCGTCTCCTGGATTTGTCAATTATATTTCGTTATTTAATTATTACATCGGTATAGACTAAATCTATTCTTGACGGTTCGTTTTTGTAATATAGATGTTAATGAAAACCCATTAATTCTATTTTATACTGCGCTAAATTAATAAAAGTAATTTCCAATTAGTATGAAGATTCTAAAAATGAAAAATAATTAAAAATATTTCAATTAATTATAATTATCTTCTGTTCGATATATAGAATTTTCTTTTTTTTTGTAAACGAAATCGGCCCGAATCTGTGAGCAAGGAAGCTTGTATTCTCAAAAACAAGCTTCCTTTAGTAGTACGTACTGTAGCAGTGCGTACTAATAACGAGATACTTACAGAAGTTTAATATCATCCTAATCGAACTACTTTATAAAGCGTGCATACGCTTAAATTTTAATTTATGAAACTTTGCCGTTATTTTTTAATCAACGGTAACGTTAGAGCAACTCTGTCGTACGTTTTTGTAAACTTAATGGTGGAACCTAACAAAAAAGTTAAATTCCGTGAGCATAAGGCAGTGATTCTCAACCTATTTAGCTCCACGACCATTAAAAAATAAATAATAATGAGTATTTCGCGATCCCCAGCCCCAACCCGATGAAACCTAATTAAAACTATTTAGCTGCGTTGATAGCGACGGATATATAACATGCATGTATGAAGTTTACAAACGAGCGATTTAAAAGTTCCAATTTGATGTGTACATGCTCCTTGTAATTCCATAATAATCCTCACTGTAAGAGCTTCATGTTCGAACATGCATATGATACGTTTGAACACGTCGTATTCTCAGCAGTGTAAAAGATGCGTAAGGGATTGCAGAACGTCATGCTAGTTTCGCATGCGAAGCGTGCGTCTGATGTTTTTAAGTTAAAAGCGTAGTTTTATTGAAAATAATAATTAAGGTTTTGGTTTTTTAGTGCTCGGTCAAACGGTGTAACCGTTCTTTTTTCGATTAGATTCTTAAGCAAAATAGATAAATTTGTGACAGAAACGATGTGGGACATCTACATTCGGTGAATCGATTGGTAAAAAGACAAGATTGTACAACGGGAATTATTCAGATCATTGTTTCACCTCATCGGATGGATGGCCACGTTGCTTTGTTTGTTTTCAAATCCTCTGCGATGAAAGCGTGAAGACAGAATGAATGAATTCGATCCTTGGAAACTACATACGGATCATAACAAAAAACCCTTCGAATATTTCGAAAGAAAACTACATACTTTGAGAATTCAAGTACTGTTAAAAGTACACTTGAAACATTATATATTAAGAATAGCTTAGTTATCAAAAATCGATACAATCGCAGAAAATCTTATATCGCATGGTCATGTTTAATAGGCGTGGAAGAAGCAGAAAACTGAAAAAGATCCCTCTTTCTAACGACACGGTATCAAGGCGAATCGATGACGATAGCTGCCGATGTCGCGATCACATAATTCAGCAAGCGAGTTCAAATGATTATTTTAGTATTCGTTCTGATGAATTAACAGATGTGGCAAACATTTCTAACTTTTTATGTTTTGTGAGAAAAGAATGCGGTAGGGACAAATCAGTCAAAGAAAATATGCGGTTCTCAAATCAATACCTGGTCGTGCTACAGGACAATCAATGTCTTTTTGATGTTGTTTATGAAGCTACTAAAAACGTATAACGTAGATTGGACAAAGTGTATCGCAGTATGTAGTGATAGTGCAGAGGCGATAACAGGAAAGAACAGTGGATTTCTGAAAAAAATTAAAAGATGTCTTATACCAAGGGTGGAATAGATACTGCTTTCTTCGCACATATGCTCTTGCCACAAAAAGTATGCCGGAAAATCTCAACAAAAAAAAACTTTGTAAAGCTGTAAACCGGATTAATTTTATTAAAAGTCGAACATTAGAGAACAGGCTGTTTGCTAAACTACACGATGAAGTGGGAGAAAAGAAAAAAAGTCTTCTTTTCCATACGGAGTTAAGAGGTCAGGTGGTTATCCGGGGGAAATTGTTAACCCGGTTATTGGAATTGCGAGATGAATTAAGAGTATTTTTCTAGGTTAAACAAACGCCATTCTCAATGGATTTACAGAATGAGTATATGTTTCTGTTGGCTTAATTAGCCTGATGTATTTTCGCATTAAACGTCTTGAATCTGAAATTACAAGAACGTAATGTAAATATTTTATTAATGACACACAAAGTTCATCCTTTCATTAAGAAGCTTGATATCTGGATTATTCGTGTTCAAAGAAAACTTTTTGATGTATTTCCGATTATATTGAGAAAGTTTTGGATGAAAAACACTATTATTACCTCAGTTTGGATTGCATGAAGATGCATTTGTGCGAGCTAAAAATTCAATCGGCGGAGTATTTTCCGGAAGATAAAAATGATTTATGGTAGAGACGGGTACTGAATCCATTTAGTGAAAACGTAGTTGTTACCAGTTAAGATTCACGACCGGATGGCTCATCGAAATGTGTACCGATAAATATTTGCGACTACAATTCACGTCTGAAGATTTTTAGATACGTTTTGGCTTGCTCGTCGAAGTGAATATGGAAATTTAGTTGCAAACGCATTGAAAGTATTAATCCCTTTTGCCAAGTCTTACCTCTATGCGCTAAAAACTAAATATAGGGATCGCCTTTTATCGCTTTAAAACATTTTACTTTTATGCGCTTTTAATAAAAATTCAGGAATGGAGAAACTTTTAAATGAAAAACAAACGCCAACCATCTCATCGGTTTGTTTTCTTTATGTGTGTACTTATAAATGCAAGTAAAATATTTATAATAAATGATTTTTCTCTCATAAAATGATTCATTATTTTTACGTGTAAAATTATAGGCTAATTTCGCGACCCCCAGGTTGAGAAACGTTGCCATAAAGCATTTTTCACGTTACTTACTTTTACACAGTGTTGTCATTTAGCTAGCAGAACGGTAGCCTAAATACTTCAGAGTTATTCAGTATTGCCGACATGAATTCTTTAACTTTTTTAAGTGACAACAAAAACATTTCCTTTCTTTTTGGACCCGGTCGACGGGAGAACAAGCTCCCATCGATATATACTGCTAAATCGGCCCGATTACTAAGGAATTGTTTATAATATTGCGAGCACAAACCTCATGCAAATAGTTCCACATTTGTGTTACGATTAATCATCGCCTCTACCCGGCTAAACTTAATTGTTGTTAGCTTCTTTTTCCGGCAGTAAATTAAAAACTCCATTTTTACGGAACGGTAATCTAGTCCCGACCAGGAAAGATTCCCGGTATAACTGTTTATATTCCGTACTACCATCCCGAAAACAGGTTTACCGGTCAAGCTCATACAAAATCATTTCGCGACGGTTGTGTACAATACGGTGCCCTATAACAACGCGACAGCATCGTATTTATCTGCAGCTTGTTCTACGAGACGAATAACAATCGTAGCGATTAAATAGAAATAAACATCAGGCTAATAATATGTACTTCGGCTGTTAATAGCCAACGATCCACATGTAACAAATGGTATACGACTTATTGACATGTGTTCTGTCTGTTGTGTTTTATATTTTTTGTAAACACTCAAATGAAAACATGAATGACATTAGTATTACTATAACTTTACTATTTAAATTAAAAAAAAAAAAAAAAAAATACCTAACGAGTCGAAAAAATATAATGGAAAAATAACTTTTTGACAACTAATGGAAAAGATCTCCTGGCTGAAATACCGGGATATTTATTCACGGATAAAATCGAAAGAAGACAATTATTGTTTTATAGAAGACTTGAATCGTCCTTCAAAGTTCCTTGCGTTTAT
This sequence comes from Lycorma delicatula, assembly GCF_047948215.1. Taxonomy (NCBI): domain Eukaryota; kingdom Metazoa; phylum Arthropoda; class Insecta; order Hemiptera; family Fulgoridae; genus Lycorma; species Lycorma delicatula. The sequence continues at coordinate 154,685,079 of NC_134460.1, forward strand.
ATTCGGATGGAACGGAGGTTACGCAAAATCTTTTTTTTCTTTTATAGAACGGTTAACCTGTAGATTAAAATGTAATTAATAAATGAAGACAAATTTCGTAAATTTATTACTTTTTTTTTTTAGACTGATAAAGATTGATGGTGAATTTAATTACCGTTTAACCAGTATTAATGATTAAAACTAAATTTTATTCGAGTCTTAGTTTCTCTTAAATTTTATCATCGATTTCATTAAAATAATTTTTGCCATTATTTAAAAATCGCTTATTTATCTATCAAGGGTAAAATATAATTTTAATTCTTCTTTCAGTTCATGTTTTATTATTCAAGTTAAACAGATTTTTAAGAATTTATTTGTATTATAAGAGCGAAAAATTATAATATTTTATTAAAAATGAGTCTTAACTCATGTAAAGAACGTTTTAGGCGTGTTTGTAATCTTGATAAATATGAATTCTACACAGAAAATATATACACTGTATATAATGATAACAAAAAATATAATTTTTTCTTTTCGGTCGGAAAGTTTTTACAGACAACCAATTCTATTTAACTATGTAAGATATGATAATGCGCTCCTATCATTGAAGGAAGGATTCTGGTTCTTAATGATTATCAAAAATAAAAGGATATTTTTCTTTTTACTACGGTATTTCAAGTTTGAATTTAAGGATAAGAAAAGTGTTGCTTAATTTTTTTATCGGTTTGTTGGTGTAATGTATTAGTGCACGTCAAATTTTTTTAGGCGGTTATTATTAAAATCCAAGTGTCCATTTATTGTAATTGTACAAGGTCTGTTCAGAAAATAACTGAACTTCAAGTTTTTAATCTTTTTTATTAATTTTACAGATTATTGATTCTTGTCCTCTTTAAAGTACTCCCCTCCCCTATTCAAATAATTTTCCCAGCGGTGTTTCTACTTCGCGAAATAGTCCTGAATAGCTTTATCTGAAAAGAAAAAAAATGGTCTACGGTCTATGACCAATTTGCTTTAATGTCATCAATAGTCTCAAAACGGCGTCCTTTCATCACTTACTTTAATTGTTTGCAGAAATAAGGAAAAATCGCATGGAGCCAGGTCTGGCGAGTAGAGAGGCTGAGGGAGAAGAACAGTCATCTGATTTTTGACAAAAAACTGACAAATTGATAAAGCCGAGTGTACGGACGCATCATCGTGGTAAAGGAACCGGTCTCGCCAAAACTACGGTCTCTTTTAACGGATTTTTTCACGTAACCATTGTAAAACGCCTTAATAATACGCGCGGTTCACTGTTTCACATCGAGGCAAGAAATCAAAATACACAATTCCTTTAAAATTGGAAAAATAGTGGGCATCATTTCCATATCCGATCGAGCTTGACGTGTTTTCTTGGGGCGTGGAGATCCTTTGCTGATCCATTGTGACGATTGAACTTTCGTCTCGATGTCGTAGCCGTAAATCCGGCATTCGTCTTCCGTTATGATCCTTTGCGTGACGTTTCATCATCATCTTTAAGAAGTTGTCGACAAACCTCCACTCGATGTATTTTTCTGCTGTTCGATCGTCAAACGAGGAACAAACTATACGACTTGATGCACGTTAAGTTTTTCCGTCAAAATGCAACGTCACGATGCGTTCGAGATCCTAATCTATTCTGCAAGTTTTCTGACAGTCGATCGGCGATTTGTACGAACCGGATCGTTGATTTTCTGAACGCGGGTGTTGTCAGTTGAAGTCGAAGGCCTTCCTGGTCGAGGGTCATCTTCGATCGACTGACGAGCGCTTTTAAATCGTGAAAACCATTCGTAACATTGCGTACGACCCAGTACACCATCTCCGTAAGCTTTCCCTAATTTTACGCAAAATTTTACGTGTATGTTTTATCCCGAAAATCGTACGTTACAAAAATCTCTACACGTTTCACCCAAATAACAATAACACAAAAACTGTACGTGATATCAATAATTCAAGAACATGTAGTTACAGAGGTGGTTATGCGGAATAAAATGCGCCAACCACACCTCACTAAATATCTACTTTGGCGCGTAATTAAGCGTTCGGTTATTTTCTGAACGACCAAACTTCGGCCGCGTAAAATTTCTTTCACGTTCGATTCATTTAGGAAAATATTACAGAAAATATTTATAATAATATTTTCGATAAATTTGGTTGATAAAAAAAAAAAATGCCGAAAAAAGTCAACCCTTCTACTACTAATTGCATCGCTTGTTGTGTAAGGAGATCGTTATTGTGCGGTTCCTGTTTATCGTAACGTATAATCCACACGACTACTACGCCGTATAACTTGAAAATATATGTCTATAAATACACGTAGGTGCTGTGACTAATACATTACATCTTATTTTTATTTATGTTCGGTATTAAAATTCAACATAGAGAAGTAACACGAAACAAAATTTCTTGAAAAGTAAACGGTCGATTATAAATCTTACAAGTTTTACCTTAGTTTATTATTTTTATTCGGTGCAGAAAGTAAAACGTATTAAATGTAACAGTAAAAAAATAGAAGAGAATTTTTGTATTTTTAAATAAATGTACCTTCCAAGTTGTTCATGTGCACAAAATTTATACCGCTGTGATTTGACAGATGGTTGGAAGTAGGCCTACTACTGCGTGTGGCGGTTAAGGCTAGGCTGTAGGTTACAGGTTACCGTGTATATATATATATTATTGTGTGTACGAGATGTTGAGGAGGCGTCTGCCTGCCATGGATTGAATGAATGAATAAAAGCGTGTGGGTTGAGATTTGTACATCGCATGGGACAGAGGACACCAACCTCGGTAAATCAAACGGAACACATTATCTTTTAGGACGCTTTCAACCATTAAAAGTAGCTTGCTGACTGGCAACAATTTAACGTTTATATGACTCGCTTTCTTATTGCGTGGCAAGGCTTAACTCGCTAGTATACGGCGACGCAACGGAAGAACTCGCATTCAATTCTTGTTACCTTTATATGATAATCGGCCGGACAAATAGAGGGTCACAACTCTTTCTCGGTACCTCTCTTTCTCCACAGAAAACGTATACACGCGGATACATATTTGTATAAAAGCCTTCTTTTCTTCCCTGCTGTGCGCTTTTCATTTACTAAACTTGTTTATTTCAGTTCCTAAACGGTTATTGTCAAGCCGCATGCATACGATGCTGTGATTATAAAGGTGTTTTTTAGCCGCGCTTATGATTTTACATTAATATAAAGGTCAGTTAACTGCCCGATGAAATGAAATTCCATAAAAAAAATGAAATAATTTTTTTTTTCTCAAAATACTGACCGACCAAGTTAAGCTTTCGTCCCTTGCCGTTGGATTTTATCAGACGTCTTTTTCCTTTTTTTTCCATTAATTAAAAAAATTCTTTTGTTTTATATTTTAATTATTATTATTACTGTTTTAAAAGGTCAGTACATAAAAAAGGAAATTACTTTGCCGGTAATAATAAGCTTTTACGTTTTTACAACTTTTTTTTTTTTTGTTCGTCCAGACCACTAATGATCACGTTTGCATAATAATTTGGAAGTTCTTTTGTTTTTCCAATATTTTTTTCATTATTTCACTGTTTTATTATTTTACTTCCTCGGTCCACTTTCGCTTATACACCGCTTATTCTTCTTCTCTGGGTACTTAGATCCTTTGATAATTTTCTAAATCGCTCTTTATTTAAGCAGGATTTTTTTGGAGATTTTTAAAGTTTTAAAATCATCTTCTACTTCTTTAAACCGGCTAGTTTAATAGTTCTTCTGTTTTAAAAATTGACTTATTTGTTTTCTTAATCTTTTTTCGCTCATCCTGTATAAATGCCCATAAAATTCTACTTCTTCTCCGGACGGTACCTTTCATTTTTAAAAGGTACCTTTCTATTTCAAAAAGGTCTTTTTCCGAAAACTTTTTCTAATACGCAGCGCTAAGTAACGCATCTGGAAGAATTATTGTTTCGTGTTTTATTTATAATTATAATCTTTGTATTTATAATTACTGTTTTAATGTCGGGGTTTAGCATTATGCAAAAGCGGATTTTTAATGTATAAATTTCGTGTTAACTAGGAACATTTTCTGCGTTTTTTAGGGCTTCCTTTTCTAAAGCGCTTGGGGTCATTACTTCTCCGTGATATTTAAATTTTAATACTATTCTAATTTTCTGATTTCGAGAAATTTAGCGTTTGTAGTTTTTTTAAATTTATTATCGTCGTTGAACCATTTTGTTTTTTCGAAAGAAATTTGTAAGCCTTATTTTGATAGCACATTCTCTTAATTTCAGCACTTTAATTCGAGCTTCGTTCGTGTCTTTTACAAATCTTATGTATTGTACATAAATATAAAGAAAACAAGAAACATTTGAGAGTTGAAATATACTAAAATTATTCAGTGAAATTACTTCGGAATGTTTTTAGCAGACAGTTGTTTTGCATCTAACATAGGTTATTGTTGTGTTGTATATGTTTTCTTCCATATTACAAACAAGTCACTTTTCTTTATTTCTGAGTCGTCGTTTCAGTTTTTTTTTTGTTCTATTTCTTCGGGTGGACAGTATTTTCCTTTAAAAATAATTTACTTCTTTTGGCAACGACGGTATAGTTTCCCTTTTAATCAGGTATTCTTTCATCATCTCCGTTGCTAGGTTATGAAAAAATGTTCATCTCATTTGGGGGGGGGGGGGGATGATAAATATCGATTTTTAGCGTAGGAAAATCATCTATGCATTTATTCCTGCGATGTTCGGGGTGGAGTAAAATACAGCTAATGACCACCTTTTGGTTATTCTGGAAACGGAATTCTGAAATGCGTGACAAACGTTTTATCCGCAGCGTCCACCCACCACCTTTTGTTGCATTGTAATGTGCGATAAGAGCCGATTTTCCGGTTTCCGTGTCCATCTCGTTATGGTCGTGCATAAAAGATACTAGCGTTACTCTTATCTTTATAAAAACCGTAAATACAAGTTCCGTAGACTTGATTTTTTTAGATTGAAATCGAGAGGATCTCTTTTTTGTTTTTTTATAGTGGTTCCAATAATTTTTTTTTTCATTCATCCTTCAGCCAAAGGTATACCGGTCTACCGACTGTCGCTATAAGGTTTCTCTTTTAGTTTTCTGTTGTTTTTGTTAGACGTTATACTGCTATGCGTGATGAGTTTTTGAATAAACAGTAAGACCCTAGAGATTGTTTACGGACGTATATTTCCAAGTCAGACGTGAAAAATGTTTTAGTATCGAAGAGATAAAAAATTTTAATTCCATATTTAGCGGACTTATTAGGGGTATACTGAATCCATAAATCAATGATTACTGGATCTAAAAGCACGCACCATTTCATCGGTTGTTTCAAACTCGCTCGTGGAATGGGAGTTCGGGCAATTATTTACAAATATGTCCAAAATCGACCGCCGTTTATGTATCTTTTATCGTTAATCTTTATCTATCGTTAACTGGGATGTTTTGTAAACTGAACAAAAATCGTTTATAAATCATTGTTGTCGTAATATCCATCATAGTAATTCCATCTGGTACTTTAAGTTCTAAAACATTTATATGATATCTTTTTTTTTGGTCCGATTAGAAATATCTCTTCTATTGCTGCCATTATTTCTGCCCGGTGAGTATCTTTACTCTCGAGAAAGTACCGAATTTTCATCTTTTCAGTTTTCAAATTAGTGAATATGACTATAATGTTTGATGTCGGTATCGACAAATTTGGAGAAGGAGAAGATTTCTGTGGATGCATCTAAAATCCTGGTCACAAGTTTTCTGACCAGATAATACTTTTAAATATTTTTTGCGTTGGTTTTTGATTTTTTCGATTGTATTCACCGCTTTTTTGTACCGTCTTTAATAATATTATAGTCTGTACTTTGTTCGGAGTCAGCTTCACTCCATTTTTGTTCCGAATCTGGATCGTTCAAAATTCATTGGAAATAATTCTTTTAGTGATTTATTTTGTTTTTCGAGCTTCAAAAGAACTTTTGAAATGCTTTTAAACCGTGATTTACACAAAGAAAATGAAAATCAGAAGACAGTATGTAAAATATAAATAAATTAAGGCAAAATGTTATAAATAGTACAGGAATAGTAATGGAAGAACAAAAGTACTTATATTCGGCCGTTTGATTTTTTACTAATACCAATAACTAGTTCACTATAAACGGCAACGGTTAAAACTACGGAAAGAAAAGAAAATTTTACTGCTTTCACGCTGTCAGTGTAAGTCTGAAAATAGAATAGAACGGGAAGAAAGGGAACAAAACGGAAGGAAATAAAACCAATTTCACAAAATCCAACATCTCGATTGACTAACGGTTAAGCATCTCGTTTGGACTCAAGGTCTCGGCGTTGGGATCGGCACTGAAGTACATAATTCTCAAAATAATACAGTGTTCCATTTGAAATGCCCTATTTTTATTTAACTATATCTGCTAAAATACGAGTATTACACGCGTCGACGTGAAACAAAAATTAAATTAAAGCCTGTCTTATCATGTTATAAAAAATTACATTACAGCACATCATTTTCACATGTACCTGACCAGTCAGACGAAGAATATCCAACCGATAGTCGATTTCTTGCCGTGTTCGTTGAAGCATTCCTGGTGTGCTGGAAGAAATGATATTCCGAATGATCTCACGCAGGTTTTGGATGTTTGCTAGTTTTGTCCTATACACCGTGTTTTTGATATAATCCAAAAAGAAGAAGAAATCCAGAGGGGTTATGTCTGGCGTTCTGGGTGGCCAGGAAATTGAACATTCGCAAAGCCTCGCGGGAACTGAATATCCTAAAATCAACCGTCCACAGCATAAAGTTGTACGCGTAAAAAGTGCAATTGTTCCAGACATTGAAAACAGAAGATATGCCGAAGAGAGCGAGTTTTGCAGGAAACATGTTCGAACGCATCGATCAGAATCCTAACTTTCTGTCATCGATTATGTTTTTCGATGAGGCCACATTTCACGTGTCAGGCTGAGTCAATCGTTATACAACGTAAACATCTAGGGATCAGAGCCTCCTCGTGATGTAATCGTGTTTGAGAGATTCCGTCCTAAACTTAATGTGTGGTATGGTCTCATGGAAAATGTAATCACAGGACCTACCTTCGGTGAAAGTACTGTAACACGGCCATTTCATACCTTGACGAGTTGGAGAAATTTTCTTTTCCAGAAATTGACCGTAGGCATCCTAATATTCTCTTCCATCAAGACGGGGTTTCTCCGTTCTGGATCCTTGAGGTAAGGGAAAGGCGTTAAAATTCAGTTGAATTTTTGTTTCACGACGATATGTGTAATATTTTAGGAGATATAGTTAAATAAAAATAGGACATTCAAAATGGGAACCTGTAGTATTTGCATGTAGCCGTATTAGTTCATTTATATGTACGCGGTAATAGTTATATATCATTGAAGTGTCAATTGAACATTAATTGCAATTCGTGGAATAATTTATCAGTTGTTAAATGTCAACTTAAGTTATAATGTTATAATTTATTATTATTTTAAACGCATTTCAATTTTAATATTGAATTTACTTAACATTTGAATATCATTTATTATTTTATTTTAAAAAAATCTGACGACATAGTTTCAGGACTTTCCCGTCCCGCGGCTCGCGAAAGTTCAGCCACTGTGGGTTGTTTCTGATGCACGGCTTACGCACACATACACATACAACGTAATTTAAAATATTTATAATTTTATTTAAATCTAATATTTTTTTCTTTTATTTAATCCAATGATTCTAAATAAAGCGCGGGCTCATACCTTATTCAATTCGCGCAGGTGTGGCGATACTAGCGGCGACGGTCGGCACTAACTAAACTGATATAATTTCACAACTTTCATAGAACAAATTTTGCTTGTACGGTCGATGGACTGGTGTAGCCGCGAGGCTTAATGCACCAGGTACCGAGTCGACCAAGCGATCGAGTTCAAGACCCAGCCAGGCCGAGTAACTTTTATCTTTTTATTACACTTTAAATACTGTTCGTCTAACCCACCGGGTTGGTGTAATGCGTCTTCGCAAATCAGCTGATTTCGAAGTCGAGAATTCCAATGTTCAAGTCCTAGTAAAGCCAGTTATTTTTACACGGATTTGAATACTAGATCGTAGATACCGGTGTTCTTTGGTGGTTGGGTTTCAATTAACAACCACACATTTCAGAAATGGTAGATCTGATACTGTACAAGACTACACTTCACTTATATTCATGCATATCATCCTCATTCATCCTCTGAAGTAATACCTGACGGTGATTCCCGGAGGCTAAACAGGAAAAAAAATACTGTTTGTTTATTTAATTTTTACCGCTTTACTTGTGAAGTCACAACGTGGACGCCTACAACAGCAATATGTCAGTGCTACCGAACGATAACATCCGAAAAATTTCCATCCGGTTTTTTGGGTTCCTTAGGTGTCAAAACGTCAAGATCCGGTGAATACCGCACGTGCACAATCTGGACCGATTACAATACTTTCCCTTTTAGGGCTATAGCTCTGCTATAGCGCTAACTACATGGGAAAGTAAAAATTATCTATTGAAGTTGTATCGATTTGCTTGATATAAATCTAATTAATCATGGAATTAGGGAGGTGTGTGTGTGTGAATATATAAATTAAATACTATCATTGGAATAAACTGTTAATATGAGTATTCAAATCAAATTTTATTTATACACCTGAGTTCAATTTAAAATGAGCTTTGATTCTTTAGCATCATATGCCAGAATACCAACGGCATGTAGTAGCCGTCGATAAGCCACATTTTTTTATTAATTTCCTAATCCATCCAATTTTTTTTTCTATAGTAAAATATTTGTGTAGCCCTCTTTTTTTTTAGTATAAAATAATCATTGAGAAGTTGTAACGTACTCGTCTGATCAGTTTCTTCATTAATATAATAAATCAATTAATTATAATTTATCTTTACAGTTTACTTAACTTGAATCGGCTATACAAATTTCATACGTTCTATAACTTATAACGGGTAATTTCACTAGCAAATTCCTGTAAGCAAGATTATCGGAACATTTTAGGCTCTTTCTATTGAAAACGTTGCGAACTTTGGAAGAAATCTTATGTATACATTTATAACGATCAAGGTCTATTCCATAGTATCAGCAAAATGGATTATTCTTCTGATTCATTTTAATGGTGGTAGAAACATAAACCTACGCGAATGATTTATTGATTTCAATTGTCAGTCTGATTTTACTGTTTTTTTCTATTTATTATTTTATATCGCTCTAAGATATTGTTTTATTTGTAGAATAGAAACGAGGATGGGATTTATTTGTTATTAATTTTGCGGTAGGGTTTATATGAATTTATTGAATGAAGGTTAGCATTAGCAATTCATTTTATGAAGTTAATGAACCGTCACATCGAGTTGCATATTACGGTTCGTCTGTACGTACAGTCGCCGCCAACTAACGGAGAGCTTGGATTGGCGACGATTACTACCCAACATAAAAACATGTTCCTCGCTCTTAGTAATCAATCCTCTTTGTCAAATAATTGTTCTATTTTTAACAAATGAATGCAACAATTTTGAAATGAAATAAAATTGGCTAATTCTGTACTGGCATTGGAAAATGTAATAACGGATGACAAAGTATTATCTATTACTAATTACACGGTAAATGTTGCGATAGATGATTATTACGGTAAATTTAATCACTTACTGGAAAATGAATTATACGTTTAATTCCTGAGCTAGAACGCTCTCCTCGCTGTTATTACTATCTTTAGTGCAATTGTCACTACTAACATTGTCACTACATAAAGAGACGATGAAAGATTCTGTCAGAGACCCTATGAAGGATTCTGGGCTTCATTATCACCTTCGATATTTTTAATCTTCTCACAGTAAGATTTCCAGTGTTCGTCGCTCATCGAATTCGTTTTATCTTCACACAGATTCTGCACTTTGACATCTTAAACGTTGTGTTGGTAGCTCAGAACATGTCGTTTTACCTCTGATTATACCATCTTGACTGGATTTAAATCAGGTTGGTAATGGGGAAGGCGCAGAACTTAATGCCCACTTCTTTCCAACAATTCATCAAATCGATATCGTTTTCTTTTACTTTTGTTCAAGTTAGTTTTCATAAAATTTTGGTTTAAGCATTCGAGACGAAAACGGTATATGATATTTCTGTAGCCAAACAATCATATTTTGTTTCTTGCTTGATGACACTGGAAGTTTTTCAGTAAGGGTATTATGATACGGAGCATTTTCAATAACTGCTACAGACTCAGGAGGAAGGTTGGAAACTAATTTTTCTTAGCCCGTTTAAAATAAACTTTAGTATTCCTGCTATCGTGTAATCCCTAGTTTTTGATTTGACTGTCCAAGTTAATATTGAGTTTGGCATAAAGATCATTTCTCCTCCGCTGTGAATTATAATTAAGCGTTCACCTTTATTTATTAGTAAATGAAGTCCTCTGCAGTTGTCGTCAGCCCTTGATTTTGCCGTTGAATGAGACGGTAAAACATAGGATTCATCTAAGTATACGATCGCCCAGTTATATTTTTTAAAATTACTGATCGCCTGCTAATATAAAATCCTTTTCTGCGTAATATTATGTTTTTCAACTAAAATTTTTCATTCGTTTTCTGTTTTGCGCCACTTAAAACCTAATTCTATCAAAATTCTTCTTAAAGTACGAGGGTGAATCATATTTAAACGGTAATTTTGTTATTCTACCCGGCACGCAGTTCCGGTTGGATGGCGGAGTGGGGGGTTAATGTTCAGTATGTTAGAGAGAGGGAATCAGCTTGGTTAGTTCCTCCGCCTTGTTCAGTCGTCAGTACAGCCATGAGTACGTAAGAGGTTCCTTCGTCTGTCGCACAACATTTAATGATACAGTTTAACTAATGAAGGCGTTAAACCGGCGGAAATTTTTAACTAGTTTAAAGGTACAGTTTGGGGACGCTACACTGTCTCAGAACTGAGTGTATACGTGAGCTACACAATTTAAGGGCGAGCGAGAAAGTATAGAAATCGATAGTCATGATCGACGCCCAAAGTCAAGCCTCACATACGACAACATCCGTGCCGTTCGAGAGCTTATCGAAGGTGATCGTCGGTTCAGAAGCGAGTCTCAACTGTGGGATTGCTCAATCCATTATCATTGATCATCTTGGCTTTAGAAAAATTATTGCTCGGTGGGTTCCGAGGTTGTTGACAGAAAATCAAGAACATGTCAGATTGGAGATCTGTGAGAGGCTTCTGAATCGATTTCGGCAAGAAGGGGACGATTTTTTGAGGCGCATCGTTATACTTCGGAGTCAAAAATTACGAGTAAGGAATGGTGAAGGAAGGATGCGAGCTGCTCAGTGAAGGCCAAAACCCGTCTGTCAGCCGGAAAAGTTCTTGCAACGATTTTTTTTTGACTCGAGGGGAGTTTTATTCATTGATTTTCTCCATAATCAACGATGAATGAATGCAGCTTACAATTGCCGGTTGCTACAGTCAACAACAGCCGCCTACCGAAAAAAGGACGGAGTATTTCCATCAGAGATGTCATCCTTCTCCATGACAACTCCAGGCCGCACACCGCGATTTTGACAAGGGATAAATTGGGAAACCGCATTGGCAAACCCTCGACCTCCTTCGTTTCAGTCCACATTTGTCCCCTGTGACTATTTTTTGTTTGCGCCCTTGAAAGAATTGCTTGGAAGGGAAGGATTCGAAAATAATGACGTGGAGGAGTGCGAGCGCAATCGGTTGACGACTTGTCCTCAAACTTTTTATGAACACGGAATATTCAATTTTTCAAATCTTTGGCAAAAGTGTGTAGATCGTGCAGGAGACATCTATATTGAGGAATGATGAATTGCGAATAATTTGATCGTACAGTTTGACTACCGTTAAAAATTCATTTTAATTTTCAACTCCTTATAGAGTTTAACTTACGGCAGCTCCATCATTTTTGAGTGAAATTCATTCACAGTTCGCTTAACCACAATTTATCATAATCATCTAATCCGGTAACCGGTTTAGAACGTTTTCGTTTCTTTTTCGGGGTTTTGAACGATCGTTCTGGCCCTTCGGATCGAAGAATTTCTGTTTATTCTTTTCTTAAGCTTTGAACCTCTCTTTTTCCTGTTTAGCCTCCGGTAACTACCGTTTAGATAATTCTTCAGAGGATGATATGTATGAGTGTAAATGAAGTGTAGTCTTGTACATTCTCAGTTCGACTATTCCTGAGATGTGTGGTTAATTGAAGCCCAACCACCAAAGAACACCGGTATCCACGATCTAGTATTCAAATCCGTGTAAAAATAACTGACTTTACTAGGACTTGAACGCTGTAACTCTCGACTTTCCTAATCAGCTGATTTGGGAATACGCGTTAACCACTAGACCAACCCGATGGGTTTAAGCTTTGAATCTGGGTCCTAGAAATCCCACAGGCAGCTGCAGTTCTCTCATCACGTTTCTGTTTAGCGATTAAATGCTTGTCATTTTTTAATTTTCCTACAGTTAAAGATTTTTTCTTCATGAAACCATTCATGTTGTTTACACTTTCGCGCGCCTATCTTCGAAGATTTTACCTTTCACAGCAGAATTAAATTCAGCCGTAACTATTTGCACGTGAACGAACGACTTTAAAAAGTTTGAACCGTGTAACCCACCATAAAAACCTTTTACCAAATATCGTATCGTACGTTAATTGACTATGCAACAAAATTCACGATACACGCCAAAAGAACCGTACCAAGAGGCAGAACCACAGAACTAAACTTTATATACATGTAAAAGCAAATAAAATAAAAAATAAAAAAAATAAAATAAGAATAATTGTGTTGTATTTGAAACGTTATATCACTTTCTTAATACTGTATACGCACTAAAATACAATGCTTTGTATACAACAGTTGCAATATGTTTATGCCATTAAGAGGACACTAATCATGGTGTACCAATGTTTCACAGTAGAATAGTGTAGCAGTGACGTGCGGGCTGATCATCCAAGCTTGCCGGAACGTGGCACCTACTGTAATAATGTGCCAGCTGACGCCGTTTTTCGGTTTCCTATTTTTTTCTGTTTAGTCTGCGGAACCACCGTTAGGTATTACTTCATAAGTATCCAATTCAATCTATAATGATTTTACGTGATTTATTGTTGTTACTCGGAACGCCTGTCTGTAAATAAAATAATTATCAGAACTGATATCCGATTTAGCTTACATAATCTCATATCAAACGTTTTTGTACATCTAAAACAGGGACAGTACGGTATAATCATAATATAAGATGTGATCTCAAACGATTACGTACCTCGCCTCGCTTCTTACAGCAATAATTATACGATTTCGTATTTTCTAATCGTTTTCCCGTACGGTTATTCTTTATATATCGTTTCATAGCAAGATTACTCTTGCTATGAAATACTTTATTCATTGAGATTGTCTCGGCGGACGTTATTAAACTCGTATTCTTTCGGCCGGTGGAAGCAGCTGATATAAATATAAAGGGTTGTTATTTTGACATACGGTTAGGTACGGTGGATAGATATACGCGGCGCCTATTCGGGGTTTACTTATTACGAGCGATACCGTGCTCCAATTACGTCAGAAAGGAGCCTCCTGTCATTCCAGTCCAGCCTAATTTCACCGCAGCGATTATCCAGATCGCTCTCCGGCTGCATGCTGATGAACCAAAACAGTTCTTTTAAGAACGTTTTTTGATTTTTAATTCGCGGGCGAAGTTGCCGAAACCGGAAGGCCCCCCTCCCCACGGTAACTTATTCCGCTGGGAATACAGAAGAATGGACCTTGTAAAATATTGCGAGCTCTCATTTCGTTTTAGATGTTTTATAAATTTCTTTTCCGGCCTCATTTTAAACCTTTTACTGATCGATCCTTCTGTAATTTAATTTGGAACAGATGTAATCGATTTTTCTTATTTTTATAGTACTTCCCGGCCGGTAGCTTTCCTTTTTGGAATTACTTTAATTTAATTTCTATTCTCGTTAACTCTACTCATAACTTTTAAGGGACAAAAATAAAAATGTTCACGATCAGCCGCTTAATCGATTCGTATGATATTCTGAACGTCTCTGTACGCGTTTGTTTTTTCCCTTGTTCGTACAGCGAATGAATGTTCCGTAGCTTGTTACATTTCTGCATCTTCAAACCTGGATATGCTATTAATTAGAACCCGGCAACTGTAAGATGGCCGGGATACAGTATCAAAGCGCCGTTGGCCCTAAAATGTAGGGTAACGTCCGCGTCGTTAATTGTTCATTGCGTACTGGAAGGCAAGCGTTGCACTTTGTGCCATTCTAACGCTGCTTTTTCTTATTGGTTGATGAAACTGTGAATATATATATATATATATATATATATATATATATATATATATATTATATAAAGTTTTAAATATTAAATACTTTAAATTTACGGAGATGAGTTCAATATTATTTTATGTAGTTGAATTTTTAACGAGTTAGGCACCGAATTTTAATATAATATAAAATGTAAAACTACCTGGTTGGACGAGATCCATTTCACATCCTACACGCAACGAGCCTGTTAGGTTATAAGTTTGGTCTTTTGTACCTACATTCTTACGCGGTGGTTATATTTTGTTATCGCACAAAGCGTTGTTTATTACCTTGCTCATTACGTGCTGTTTTTCTTTCTTGCTCTCATTCTCCTTTTCCGTTGTTTCTCCCTTTCATACATACAAACACGCTCACACTTCTTTATGAGCATCATTAACGCTGCGGTTATTTATTTTTTTATTCTTAAATTTTCATTAGTAACTTTTTTTAAGTTTTCGTTTTTAGTGTAAGTAAATTTGTTTTTATTTTATTGTTACGGTCGAAGTTAGTTAACGAATGATATTTTTATTTATTATTATATTAGCCAATAATTCTTTTGTTTTTAACGTAAGCATTAAAATTCATTTTATAAGCGTTATAATTCGTTTTAAAACATAAACCTTGCATTTACGCCACGAATTCCATACAGTTATGCAAAATCGTATGGGAAGATGCTTGCTCATCTTTCTCTTCCTTTGAAGGACAATTTAAGCAGCATTCTTCGATCTTTTACCGGTCAACTCGGCAAGTCATCATTCTTCTTATGGTGTTTCTCCTACCGGCGGATTAAGTGGTTTTCAACTGCGGAGAACGGAAGACGAGGATGGAACGCACCTTGCAGTCGATATGCATTATCGAGATCGAGTGTTTACGCGTAGCTCGTAATACGTTGTCCGTTGGCGGGATCGGCTGACGCCGATTGAAAGAGACTAGTTTGTCGTTCTCGGTTTTATTTCAGATTTCAAGCGACTGACTTGTTAAGTTGGTAGCTGATGTCTGCTTTGTGGAAAATATCGCATCCTGTTTCAGTAACGCGTAAAAAAATGTCTGATTTGGATCGGGATCGGAGAAACGGTCGATAAAGAAAGTAGTTAGTTTCGTTTTCTAATCTGGTGAACTCGATCGATAAACCGGTACGTAGTTTATAGGCCTAATTTAATTACCGGAATTAAATTAGACCTAATTTAGGTGTAATTAGATCATTGTTCGCGATAAATAGTACAGCATAGTGTGTAAAACTATCGAATTTCGATTAGCGTCTACCGCACAACCTGATCGTAGGTTCTAGGAAAACATATCATTCTCTCGGCTGATATATCAATTTATATCATAAATAAATAGATATCCATCGCTGGTGACGTTTTCGACCTAATTCCGACCATCCTTACAGTATCTACGAGGTGTGTGAGTAAAATAATGAGACTGACTTTTTACTTACCAAAGTTTTTATTTTTTTCAAACAACAATATTATCCCCTTAAAAGTAATTCCCTTGGGCAGCTATATACCGGCGGAGTTGTTGTTCCCACTCCTGGTAGCAGCCCTGGAAGGCTTCAACTGGTAGGGCTTTTAACTGGTCGGTCACAGTCTTTTGAATGTTCTCCAGAGTTCCAAAATGACGTCCTTTTAAGACATGTTTCAATTTCGGAAAAAGGAAAAAGTCACAAGGACTCAAATCAAGCGAATAGGCGGGGGGGTTGAGGAACCGTAGGAATGCGTTTTGAGGTAAAAAATTCCTTGATGAAAATAGCCGTGTTACACGGGGCATTGTCATGATGAAGCATCCACTTCTCTGCATTGTCTGGTCTCACTCCAATCACTCTTTTCCTGAGCCTTTCAAGGACATCTTTGTAAAACAGTTTGTTGACAGTTTGTCCTGGAGGAACAAATTCTTTATGCACGATACCCCTACTGTCAAAAAAGAAAATCAGCACGGTTTTGATCTTTGATTTGCTCATTCGACATTTTTTCGATCGAGGAGTTGACGGAATGTGCCACTCTTCGCTTTGCCGCTTTGTTTCAGGATCGTACTCAAATATCCAAGTTTCATCACCTGTGATCACACGAATGAAGAATTCTTGGTCATTGTCAATCCTCTCAAGAAGATCAACGCACACGTTTCTTGGATTGTGCTTCTATTCCGTTGTGAGGTTTTCCGGCACCAATCTCGCACAAACCTTTCGGATGTCCAAATCATCTGTCAAAATTTAATGTACGGTGAAAGTGTTTAAATTTAACCGTTCACTCATCATCCTTATTGTTAAACGACGGTCTGATCTCACAAGAACCCTCACAGGCTCGTCGTTTTCGTCGGATTTTGAAATCGAAGGTCTCCCTAAGCGAGGTTGATCTTCAACGTTTCTCGGCCTTCCAAAAATGATTTGTATCACCGGAAAACTTGCGCTCTTGATAAGCAATGTTCCCCATAGGCCTGTTCCAACTTTTCAAAGGGCACACTCGCGGATTCCCCAAGTTTAACTCAAAACTTGGCTGCACAACGTCGCTCTGAATTCCGATGCTCCATTTTCGTAACGCACAACAAAAACACAAATTCACTGATGGCGCTGTCAAAAATAATGTGTTGGCTGAACGGAGTTGAAACTCGTACCGAGCATGTGGAAAGGATGAACAAACCGGTCTAGCACAGACCGGTAGACACAACGTTGCCAGATCGCTCGCAGTGTTACCAATCTCATTACTGTTCTCACACACCTCGTAGACCGTGACTGTAATCATTCTTTTTCCTGTTGACATCTTTTCTACTCGTAAAGGTTACTGTATAGGCTGTAGATATCACGGCTCTTAGATAAACACCTACAATTCATTTTCATAAAAGAGTAAAACGGTAATGGATCTAATACTGTCGTCAGTGGATTTCCGATCGATATTTGCAACAGTAAAAACAAAATAAATACATTATATCGTAAAATTACGCCGCATTTACAATGTTTTCTCGTGGGTACATTTAAACGAAAATCGCTCATTTGTAGATAAACCAAAATAACGTAGTACTCATACTTAATGATGTTTGTATAACCTGGACAGATATTAAATTATAGTACGCGCTCAATGCAAGGTGGATACAGAGACTTGTCACCGATCGGCGAGACAGGATTTGCAATTTTTTTAAGCAGCGCTTAAGTTTAAAGGTGTGCACCGGTGTCAACTTGCAGGTTGAGTAAGACGATTTTTCGGAATAAAATATACATTCTGGTTTCAGATTCGGTACTACAAGGAAGCGTGGTTGTTTTAAGAGTACGCTGTTTTTTTTTAAGCAGTAAAAAATATAATAATTATGTTTTTGAACTTTTTGGAAGGTATTTTATGTTTTTATATTTATTAAACATTATTTGATAAAATCTGTCGGTCTATAATTATCATATTCGTAATAAAAAAATTAAAAAAATTGTAACTTGTAATATTATTGTGTAATCATAAATAATGGATATCGAAAATCTAATCTCTAAAGTGATTTTGAAACCTGACATTTGGAATGAAAGGCTTAAATTTCATTCGAACAGAGTTGTGATCGCTTTTGGTAAGAAATAGTCAAATATATACGGGTGTTCAAGATAAGTAATAAAAAAACCAACAATTTTTAAATACGACAGTACTTTCAGTAATATTTTTACAATCCTTTTTTATTATTATCTCTTGAGTAATAAAACAGTATCGGTTAATTACAGCAAATATATTAATAACAGTTCAATAATAAAACATTTACTGAAGTACACAATTTTTTTTTTTTTACTTTATACAGTACACTATGTGTTTTGTTAGTTTTTAGTCTTTATATGACGGGGAAATTTTTCCTTGTAACAACTAAAAATGTTTCTTATACGTTTGGTCTCAGTCGGGAAGCCTTCCGCATCTCTCCCTAGTTACTGATTCACCATAAACAGTAACATCAGTTAAGCGCATGTGAAACCCTTCTTCATCTATAATGATATTATGTGAAATACAAACGCATTCGACATTTTTTTCCAGCAAAATCGATTTTTTCTTTTTTCAATAGATTTTGAGAGAATACGCCATTTTGAATAAAAGATTCCAAAAGCGCATTCTACAGATTTTCTTGCCCTAGACAAGCGTTTGTTAAATTTGGCCTTCTTTTTTGTCAAATTCTTGCGTTTATATGGTTTCGTAAGGTAAGGAAGCAAAGGATAAGCCTGATCTGCCAAGATAACGTAGGAAGCTTTCGCATTGCTGTGAGGAAGAAACTCGGGTTTTAAAAAAGTTATTTGTTTTCCATCGATAAAATGAAATAAGTCTGAAACCATAAAGTACTCCCTCGCTTTGTTTTCCGTAACCTCCGACGTCGATAGCGATAAACTTGTTTTTTGCATCCACAAGCCCTTGAAAAACCAGTGAAAAGAAATGTTTGTAATTATAGAACATAGAGCAGGTATTATCTTGACAAATTACACGGATGTGGTTTTCATCTAAACAACCAACAATGTGAGGGAAATTGCAAACTTCTTCAAATTCTGCTGCGTTATTTTTAAGTTATTCCGCAGTTGGTACCGGCATGTGCACAACGTGTAATTTTATCGCGAAGACGAGCTTGCAAATCTGACTATACTATGTGCACCGACGCCGAACCCCAGGACGCCGCAGGTAATCTGAATATGACTTCCTGCTTTTATTGAGCACGTACCCTTATCGACGAAATAAGGAACGTATTTTTTATATGCCGGTCTCATTCGTCCTTACGTTTGGGGAATGAGTTTTTAATATCATCGCTCACCCACGATAGCCGTTTTGTTATACAGTTACATGATTATTTTATTTTGGTTTTAAATATCCGTTCTGCAGTTGCGATTTAGTAGTTCGGGATTAGTTTGACGGTTTGGTTTACGACTTTTCGGTTCGATACTGTAGAAGACCGACCGCTATGTTCATTCATCGAATGTTGGCTGTCGCATAATTATTCCGGTTTAGAAGCCGTAAGTTTATATTATATTAATATTAAGTTTCTATAGTTTGATACAAATCTGTATATATTTAGCAAAACAGGTTTGAACACGATAACTGCCGTAATTTTGCGCCAATCACTTTCAAATTGATACATAAAATATAACGACCAAAAATGTCGGTCAAGTTCTTCGTTAATGGGCAAAATCGGACTACGGGGGTGGAAATGGGGAAGGCTTTTTCGAAAAAACAAAATATCGCTATAACTTTCGAAGTAATATATCGAATTCATTTAAAGTTCCTACTATTCTTTGGATAAGGGCCTAAAACACATTTAAGAAAAGTCTTTTGATATCATCGACGATTGGCCCAAGGGGTGGAAAAAATGGGGTTTCGAAGACAAAAAATCATACCTTTCTTAATAGGCACAGTATCGAATCGGTTTAATATGGTAGTTAATCTTCTGAACATTACTTTTGTCTAAAACAATTTTTGATATTACAACCCTTACGGCTAGGGATGACCAAAATGTTGCTGGAATTGTAAGACGATGGGGCTTATCGTATGGCAAACATGTGAAACTTTTTTTTACTTGCAACCATTGTCGTATTGAGTAAATTTTGAAGTATTTTAACTTTAAGGTGGAAATCTTTTTATGCCTTACTTCTAATCTGCCTCCGTCTTCCGGCGTGCCGAAAGGGATTTTTTTTGTAATTAGATCTTCTATATTGATTTTAAGATTTTTGTTTCATAAAAATAAAATTAGGTAGTAAAATTGAGTTTTTCTTTGGTTAATATTTTTACTCTATAATTTACTTTATTCCGGTACTTTTGAACAAATAAAAAAATGTTAAATTAAAAAGAGAAAAATCAAACGTTTATTAAGGAATGTGTACGGTAGAAGCTGTCCTGAAAGTATTCTGCGTAGTATTAGGTAAATGTCTTAATAAAGCTACCTATTGTAATGGGTACCATAATAATGCTTAATAAATGGTTTTCGTGAAAACCATTTTTTATGGTAAAAAATGGTTTAAAAACAAGTATTTTTAAGGTACTTGAAATCTATAATATTTGAACTCTTTTTTTAAAGAATAATTTTCGTTTTAGAATGCAGTACCGGGTGGCTGCGGAGATCGGCGGAACGGTAATGTTTTCGTCTTTCGTTCGAAATCTGTGGTCAAGATTTCAGGGTTTCCATTTTTACTTCCTTATACGAAGTAAAGGAAGTATTGCGATGGCGAAAAGTTTCGGTTTTCAGATTTCAAACGAAATATGCGTTTTGACTATCCCTGAATCCATTTTGACTAGTTTCGGCGGGACGTCTGTACGGTATGTATCTCGCATAACTCAAAAACGATTAGCCGTACGATGTTGACATTTTGAATTAGGAGTGTTGTAACATCTAGTTGTCCACCTTCGCTTTTGATTGAAATCGGCTGGACCAAAAGTGTTCAAAAAAGCTCAAAATCCAAAAATATCTGGATTTTGGATTTTTCCTTACCTGCAGTAATAAGCCTTCATTGAGAGCTTTTCAATAAGTGGTAGTTATTTTCATCGGTTCCAGATTTACACTGAAATAAAATTTTAATTAATGAAATAATTGGATCTTACAACGGGAAGGCACATCGTTTCGAATTTTTTTTAATTTAAATATATTGATGTATTAATAATTATTAACCTACGATTGTAAAAATTTTTATACAATAAATAATAATTCAATAATAACAATATATATACATATATATATATAAAAATTTGTAAAATGAAAAATGAAAATGAAAAATAAATATATACTGAAATAAAATTTTATGTACTTTTCATTTGAAAAAAATGTGTATATGTAATTTAATAGGCGTACAAGGAAGTTATGTGGTGTACACATCAGATTTTTTATATTGTACAATTATTTCATATCATATTCCCACGCCCAAGCCTTAAGATGTTTAGCGAGTTTAATGATCGAAAAAACATGAAAACAAGCCTTCAAAAATAATCTAGTTCGTTTTCTGTTTGGTTTCTTTTTATGAGAATGTCACCCAACCGAAGCCGGATATAGCTAGATTTATGTCGAATAATAATCGGGAATTATGAACTGTGTTATGTGTGGGCAGTATGAAATCGAGGACAGCAGCATCTCATCGACTACTTCAGTAAATGAGAAGTTGTGTTAAAATTTTTGGGAATGAATGATGTCATTTTTTATTTTTTTAAATGCTTTTTGTTATTATTATAGTTTAAAATCTTATTTATTTTTACTTAGCATTTGAAAGTGTAGTACAATAACATGCATATTAAGATATGTACGTGCGTGTTTACGGTGACAGACCCGAGTACATTACTGCTAACAAGGAATTACATTGCCTACGTAATATTATTCGCATAAAAATTTAATACTTCGTTGCCGTACCTACACAATACGGTTTAGAATAGCGGAATATTTTTATTTTTATTTAGATCTCCACCTTGTTTTTAAAATTCTGTACATAAATTTAAACTTCATAATAATACATGCACGCACGTATTTGTGCTGCGGGTTTACTCTCGTCCTGTTATGATATCATCCATCTCATATGCTTTTGACAGCTTAAAGCATGTATACGATACTTCTCATTTTTACGAGTAAGATTTTTTTAACTTGTATATACGGTAAATAATTAACGTAAAAGATAAATTTCAAAACACCGAAGTAGAATGCTATTTTAATCGGTAGTATTTGTTAGTTTTACAATCGATAATGAATCGAACGAAAATCTCTGGGAAAGATAGAGTGGTGAAGATGTATTTAGTCGGTGACTAAATAAATTTGATAGCCGCTTCCCTTGTTCGTGTTAGTATACCGGCTGCTGTGGTTCAGTCAACATTCGCTAGGTGTCACGTGTCTGTAATTTGATCCTAACGACAAACGGTAGCCAGAACACTGAATCTAAAATCCGTTTATAGGACATAACATTTTGATCTTCGACGCCGAAAGGTAATCGTTTATTCGGTGGAGGTTAACCTTGAAAAACGCACGATTCGAAATAAAATAGGATGTTTTATTAGCGTAAGGTAACTTTGACTTTTAATCAGTCGGGTATAATTGTATAGTGTCTGTGTAGTATGTAATTTTACTTAAATCGTTTCAGTATATTTATTATTTACGTTTATCTATCTATCGCCGGCAACCTTTGCCGGCGATAGATAGATAGATCGTTGGGGATAATCAGTCGAAAAAATAATTAGGGTAGAAGTGCATTTATCAAAACGGTTGCGCTATTTAACAGCCGTCCAACGAATCGTGGACGCTAACGGAAGATAAAACAAAAAGGTTTGAAATATTTAAAATGCGCTGTTATCTCAGAATATTAAAGAGTTTCGTGGATAGAAAGCGGAAGAAGCAAAGAATGGCGAAAAAGTAAAATAAATAATACAGTTAATTGTAGTAAATTAAAGTACTTAAGCCGCATAATGGGAAACTGTGAAAACCATCACCTCTTAGAAAATATCTGCCGATTCAAGTGATCGACTGAGAAGTACGGGTACTAGAAGGCTTTAAGAAACTTCGAATGCGGTTTTCTATGTCAACAGTTGAAATGTTAACAGTAGCCGTAGACAAAATGATGACAACCACCATCCGGTTATGATAGCACAACCAAAAAATTAAAATCAACCAAAATCACTGGTCAATTATTCTTTTACTTTTCCGTCTATACAGCGCTATAACTCTAGAAGGGAGAATGTTGTAGTCGGTCCATTTTGGACATATTTGGTTTTCATCGGATCTTGACATCTAAGGAACCCAAAAAACCAGTTGGAAATTTTCCGGATATTAATGTTTGTATGTACGTGTATTCGGTTGGCCTCTAAATCACCTTATATCTCCAAAACTACTCCACCGATTTTGACCAAACTCGGTCAGATTACTTCTACATATATGGGGAATTGATGCCATTAAATTTTCAATTTAAAAGGTTAAGGGGGTGAGGCTGTTGTAGAGCAAGGTCACCTCAGTACCTCGAAATTTCGCCTAATAAGGTCATATTTTTCTTAGGCGCATTTGTTAACTATAAAAAAGGACGATATTTTCAAAAAAACGTTTTGCTAAATCGCACCCCGACCCTAACAATTGCTGTTGTAGCCGACTGTTATGTTGTGACGTCACAGGTGAGCGGTGGAATTAAATGATGAATAACAATACTTATAAGTGTAAAAAGGTAACTGGATGTGGCCGGGTCTCAAACTCGATTGCCCGGTCGACTCGGTAATTGGTACGTTAAGCCTCGCGGCTACACCAGTCTAAGCGAAATTTGTTTGTGTAAGTTGTGAAATTACATTAGTTAGTGCCGACCGCCGCCGCTAGTACTGACACACCGGCGCGAATTAAATACGGTATGGGCGCTCGCTTTAGTTAGAATCATTGAATTAAATTAACGAAAAAATTTTATATTTAATTAAAATGATAAATATTACGTGTTGAATAATAAATGTGGTACCTTTTCAAATGATCACCCGGTATAAAATAACAGAAGAAAATTTTCTTACAAAATAAAAAAAATTTACCTGTCTAGCTGGTATGTATCAAAAGGTATTGAAATCGGTAAACTTTTTTTTTTTATAAAAACGGAGGAAGTTTCCAAAATGACATGCACGCAGTTTTAAAATTTCTCATTTACTTACAGATAACTTAGAAAAAAATTAAATATATAATCATTTTTCAGAAAATTAAAAGAAAAATTACGGCAAAAATTTTTTCTGAGTATTTTTAACGTTTATTCCTCCGTTAGGCTTTGTAATTTTACCCATCATTATGAACATTCAATCATTGTCACTGCCTTATATAATTATGTGTATTTTCATAAATTTTTAAAGATAAATTTCTGATCCCCAGTTTTAAAAGAATAATTATTAATACTTATTTGAAAAAAAACAAAACATTATTTATTTTGGTACATTTACTTACAAAGGCAAGAGTTTGAAATCGACATGATTTTTTTTCTATACGTACTAATTAGTAAGTTCTGTTTTTGTCAAGTATTCATTTTATAATTCGATATTTTTATGAAATAAATAAATTTTACGAGTAGACTGATTGTTATTAATAATTTATTGTGGGTGTGTTGCGTTTAAAAACTATTGAAGTGAAAGGTTTATTTGAAGTATTCGTCTGGTTTGGGATGTCTTGAAAAAAATTATCTTTTTAAAGATTATTTATTTTTTCTATTCATCCGGGATGATATTTTAATTCTTTTCAACCGTTAAGAGTAAAGTTGATTTAAATACAAGATGTTGTACGTTGTAAAATATTAAGGATGACTTGCTTCGTGGTCGTCCGTGTATCTTGTCTTGTATGAATGTTATTTTTTTCTTCTCTTGATGAATCTGCCGGTTTGCTTGTAGTCATTTCTTTCTTTTTTATTTAACAGACGTAAGCTGCTGTCAGTTTAATCCGTAGCCTTCTATATTTGTTCAACGAGGAGGGGATATTTAATACGACGGTAGGCATATTATTACTGTAAAAAAAGTCTTGTCGTTCACCGAAACTGACAGTTAATAAGTTACTAGTATTTTATGATTAGTATTCGTGAAATTAGAAGCGAAGCTTATTTATATAGTTATTCTGTCGTTTAGTATTTTTTAATTACACATTTTGTTAAAAGTTTTACATCCGTTGACAAGATTAACAGTTACCGGGTTACATTCAGATAATTATTAAAAAAAACTTTTATTGTTTATTAATAAAGAGAAAAATTCAGTGACAAAATAAAATAGAAAGACTTTTTCATTACGTTAATGTTAGATGTAGATTCAATCTCAGTACTCGTTACAGCTTTACGGTTATCGTCAGATAACATTTATATATATATATATATATATATATATATATAATACATACACAGAAGAGCGTTCGGATAGCCGCTGTGCAGTATGCTTTATAGCAGAATTATTTGCTGCATTCTGTTCTTTCCACGTTAGGTTGGTTGTCCTGTAGGTTCGTTGGGCGTTGCTTAGTAATAAACCAACATGTCGGTTGATGAGTTGTGATTGAACGTGCTTCGTTTCGTTTCGTTTCGTGTTTTTTCGTTTATCGCAATCAATAGTTGCGAGAACTGTTCTTTTTGTAGAAGAACTCATTCTCTCGTTGAACACGTCTTTCGTGAAGATGACAAGCATACTGATTTGGCGAAGCACAAGTTTTTTGAGAAGTTCCGAATATTCCTGTTCCTCGCCGCAATGCAGTTCGAATTTATCGAAAAATTTCGGGGAACAGGAATGTGGAAGACCGCCTAAATTAAACTAACGGAAACTGCTTGATATCTAACTCGTATGCTGTGGCCGAAAGTCCATCAAAGTCGACAGTCAGCGCAGCAGCAAGGTATCGGACTTGCCGACCTCCGTGGCGCGAGTAGTAGCGTCTCGGATATTCGTCGGGAGATGCCTGGTTCGAATCCCGGTTAGTCGTGGCATTTTCACACGCTAGAAAAATGCCTTTTCATCTCATCCTCTGAAGTAATATTTAACGGTGGTCTTGGAAGCTTAAAACAAAATTCAGACTTCCTACCCCGCATAAAGCTGTAGA
Source organism: Lycorma delicatula (assembly GCF_047948215.1). Lineage (NCBI taxonomy): Eukaryota > Metazoa > Arthropoda > Insecta > Hemiptera > Fulgoridae > Lycorma > Lycorma delicatula. The sequence continues at coordinate 154,710,867 of NC_134460.1, forward strand.
AAAGAACTGAAACTTTTCCCCTGCAAAGTTATCTGTGTTCAAGAACTGAAACGTAAAGATCGTGTCAAAAACTAGATTACTGTCAACAGTTTAAACGTTTTATTCACCTAAGTTCCGAAGCTATCCTCAAATTTACGTTTTTTACAAATGAAGCGTGATTTCATCTGGGTATATTAATTCACAAAGTACACGACTGCGGTCGACAACTAACTCCCGTGAATTGCGCGAACAGTCTTTACAGGAAACGAAATTGGAGTCTGGATCGGTGAGTAGAAGGCGCGATGTGGGTCCAATCTTTTTTGAAATTACAGTTAATAGTGATCGTTACGTGCTGTTTTAACTTCATTAATGAGTTAACTGTAGTGGAAATCAATCGCGGTCGGTTCCAACAAGATGGCAACACATCGCACAAGTTTGAATGCCTTTTTTACAAAATATCTTCGGGGTACGAATCATTTCGAGGGGTTTGTGCCCTGCACGATCGCCCGATCTGACTCCCCCAGATTACCTTCTACGAGGGGGAGCGAAACAAGCAGTGAATCGCAACCGATCGCGTACGATTGACGAACCGAAAACCGTAATAACGGCGTACGTTCGAGACAATCCAATACATCAGCCGGGTTAAGTGTTTGAAAACAAATTGAACCGTATGCTGCAGTGTTATATTGATGTTGGAGTAGGTCATTTTCAACACCTTTTATAAACTATTCCAGTTCCGTTTCTATAAATTATTGAAATAAATATATAAGATAATAATTAAGAAAATTTCATCTTAACACTTCCATAACTCCGGTGAACTGTAACTTTCCAAAAAAAATAAACATTCGTTTAGAAACGTTGACAGTTGTCAGTTTTTTCCTGGCAGTAACACAAACCGAATGACAAAAGTAAATGAATATACGCAAATAAATAACGGTTTATTAAAAACAGTTATTTATGATATCCACATAATAAATAACAACTCTTGATGCTTTTCTAAGTTAAACGTTTTGGTTAGATATATTAAATATGGTGAAATGGATACGTTAATAAAATAAGAATTAATTTTGAGGATAAAACTACGGTATAAATCCGAGTTATTAGCTGTTTCAAAAGTATTAGAAAAAATGTTTACGTTTCAAAAATATTAGGAAAAGTGTTTATGACTTAAGCACTACACACCTTAACTCCGCACACTTATTAATACGTTTTCAGAAAATAAGTTACATCATTTCAGCCTTATTTTGCCCTGTAAATGATATTAGGAACTGTCTTAAAGTCTTAACTTGGAAGTCCTTTAAAATTATAGCAAAGCGTTCGGTTCTGTGGAAAATTCTTATTAAGTAATAAGCTCGGTCGATGAGGTCTCAAACGTCTACTACTTTAAATAAGTTAATTAATTTTTGTCGAACCAAAACGAGCGGTTAAATTAAAATATATGAATAGTAATACCGTATCGGCTGTCTACGCTTAGACAAGAGATTGTTGTGCGAGGTCGGCAACTCTAATTTGAATGATCTTCCAGATTACAAGAAGAATTAAATTTCGTTTTATGCAGATGTCATAATATCTTTGATAATTTTTGGCAAAACGCTAACATAAATTGACGATAAATTTCTGTCAACGCGTGAAAAAATTAAAACTTTACCCCTTCAAACAGGTATTCATTATTTAAGTAAATAAATGGTGATAAAAAATGTCTCTTGACTTCATTTAAAGCTCTGATTAAACCAAATAGGAGTGATAATATCCTATTCACACCATCTACGATTATATCGGACGTTGCAGTTTAAATGTGATTTATACATTTTACGGACGGTTTACTGCGCGTACGTTAATCCATTCGCTACGGTAATTCGGCAAACTCGTAGCTAATATAATATTGACAGTGTTCAAATGGGCCGTGATAATTGTGACGGGTTTGTATCATAAAACGCCGCTGAGACACCATTAATCATCGGCTATAAATTTCAACTACACCTTCATATTTACGTGCTGGTTTTGTACTTTTACGCGGGTGGGCGTGATGAAGATTGTTTGCGTTCGCATTCCTGTACGGGAATTGTAAAATTTGGGCGGTCGGTATATTATTTTTTAAAGCAAACAGTTGCTCTTCGGTATTATCTCCTGGCCACCTTTATTAATATTAGGTTATAATTTGTAACGCATCCTGGCATGACAACCAACAGGTACAGCAAGTTATAGAGTAGCTTGTTATGCGCATAAAGGATGTAGCTATTTAATATAAATTGCTTATTTATAATTGATGTTCTGTCATACTTTCTTTTTTTTTTAATAGAAGAAAAGGAACAGCATTTTTTTATTGTATACAATACAATATACTCGTATATCGGTTATATATTATATAAAGTATATTAGTTATACTATTACCGTATTGTACTGGGCGATTCAAAAATGATTTCACGACTTTAAAAGCATATAAAACTTTATATAGATAACTTACAGATTAGGTTGAGGTCTCAAGTTTTGACTCGCTAATTAATTATTACCAAATTCTGCCACCAGGGCTGTCACTATTGTTGTTAAAAATGGATACATTTACTGGTGCGGAACGTGCTAGCTGTGTGTTTTGGACTTACGATTTGCACTCGGCAACTGCAGTTCAACGCAATTTTCGTAGAAAGTACAATAGGGAGTCTCCTACTAGGCGTACAATTTACTCTAGTACCAGTTTTCGTCGAGGCAGTCACCAAGACACACACGGGTCCCTGAAGCTGCTGTGGAACTGTTTGCTGAACCCATAAACAAGATCTTTTGGCCGAATGAAATGGGGGAGCAGATGATGGATAAATTTTATGACTTCTTTGACAGTCTACCTGTATGTCTACCTAACTTCGTTTCACATATACAGAAGTGTCTCAAACGATCGGGAAAGTAGGATGCTTAAACAAGGCTCCTGGATTTGACTTAATAACTCATAGGATGCTGTTTTATGTTGCCATTTAAGTTCATCGAATACGGTAATGCGCCTCTTCAATAGTATCCTTCGGACGACGAATTTCGCATCGGAATGGAAGGTGTCACAAATAACGATATTCTCGAAACCGGACAATCCTGTAGGAAATGTATCTTCATATAGACTTATCAGTCTTTTGCGGAATTCCTCTAAGATATTGGAGAGGCTTTTCCTCGGAGGAATTAGGCCTAGTAGAAGGGTCTTTATTTCTGACCACTAATGTGATTTCCGGAGTTATAATCGGATTTTTCGGAGTGGACACTAGCATTGAACAAACCCATAGAATTTGCCATAGAATCTGTCATCAGCGGTTGTTTAGAAAGGAAGAAATATTGCTCGGCGGTTTTTTTTGTTGATATCCAACAGGGTTTTGATAAGCTATTTTTGCCTGGTACAATCTTAAGATGAAACTGTCTCATCATATTATTTAATATTACTACGTTGATAGACGGTTCCCACAGGTTAAATATGGCCAAGAGTTATCGGGTTTTTTTGATACCAAATCGGGGGTTCCGCAGGGTTCAGTCTTGGACCCGGTTTTGTATTTAATCTACACAACTTATCTTCTTAACCGGACTTTATCGCTTTTGCGTCCTTGATGATGGCATGGCGATTATGGAGGATGACGTTGACCCAGCAGTAACGTCAAAGACACTGCAGTTAGTCAGAGTTTGAACTTCTCAGTGAACGGTAAGCTAAATGAAAGATACACGTGTTTACTGCAAAGTCTGCAGATTTACAACGAGGAGGAGAGTTTACCTAGATAGAGTTCACATCCATCATTTGAACAACGTACGGTACCTAGGACTTCATTTGGATCACCGCCTAACATGGAAAAATAACATAAAAGAGAACAGAAAGCAATTAAATATTAAGCTCAGGCGGTTGAATAAGTTACCAGGAAGGAAGTGTTGTCGTTAAGTAACAAACTGTTCTTGTATAAGGCGTTTTTAAAGCCAGCGTGAGCCTACGGAATACAACTTTGGGGTACGGCATGCAATGCCAATATCAACGTCATCCAAAGTTCTAGAACAAAGTGCTGAGGAACATATCGGAGGCGCCATGGTTTGCGAAGAACAAGGAGATCCACGATTACCTACGGTTGTCGTCTGTTCGTGAAGAAATTCACCGGTTCAGCTCAAAATATATTTAAGCTTAACTTAATAAAAACACGTGAAATTATCTGGCTTTTAACCGGTTGAAAAGGTTTCTTGTATCGGTTCTTTTGCGGTAATCTTTTTCCTTTCTTTGTTTTATTAACAGTTTAACTGTTGTGTTGACCGTTTATCCTTTATTGTTCTGTTCGTTACTTATTGATTTATGTGTACTTATTATGGACTTTGTGTGTATTTTTGGTTATGTTTTATTCGTTTTACACTTGATTGTATTAGACTTTGTTCTGACATTTATTGTATTGGCTCGGGAGTTAAAAAAAACGTGAAAGAGTTCACCTCTTTCACGTCATTGTTGTTCTATACGATTACTTATAGTTTCGTTATGCGGGGAACTGATTGTAAATAAAATAGTAAACAAAAACGTATTGAATCTTACTTTTTTAATATTTTATTAACGTTTATCGATTTATATATTGAAGCCTATGATTTTCTGATTGCTAATTTATTTATTTATTACTTTTTTTTCATTAATATCCATCTATTATTTCTCTTTGTTGTTTTATTTGTATTTCAGTTTTATCTGTTTTTTTTATTTTTATTTTCATTTCATTTATTTCTTATTTCCACAATTTATATTTATTGTTTAAAGTTTTATAAAACTTTAAGGAAAATAGCTACGGTTGTAATTAGACCAGGAAAAGGTTTTCTCTCCCTTGTAAAGGGGGATATAAAATAAAAGGGAAATTTTACAAATTAAATTTGTTTTTAATTTGTAATAGGGAATTTTTTTTGTATAAATTAATAAATTATCGGCATGTAATTATATAATTACATGCCGATAATTATAATTTAAATATTTAAGTAAAACTTATTTGTTCCTAACTTTATAATATATATAGTTTTTATTTTATATTTTCATTTAATTTAGCTGCAGTAAGGGTACTTTTAACAATAAATCTCAGGTTCAACCGAATGAATAAAAGATTTTCAGTACGTTATACTGTATATTAACATGACTTATTCGTTATTCGGTTAGCAATATTATTATTACTGTTGTTACTGGCGGGGTGGGATCGTTAGTCTTTCAGAACTACAGTTGAAAATGTTTTAGTATCGCTCAACTCATTAGTTCATTCTGAACTCTCACCGAATATAATTTGTCTTTAGTTTACATAATTTTGCATAGTTTTTTTCCTTTTAATATAATCTGTTTTTAACCTTAACGTTTGGGCACTTACGAACCGAGTTTAAAACAAAAAATGCTTTTGTACGTACTGGGGAAGAGTCTTTATCGAATCGGTAATTCTTAAACTTTACTGACGGACAACCGCCCCAAATATCACTGTTTTTATTGATTAGATTATCTCAATTGCTTGTTCGTATAACCATATTTCTTATCTACTACAACCTCTTATCTCTCTTTCAGTATTTTGCCCTGAATTTATTTTTAAATCTCTCTGGTGTTCAAAAGTCAACTTTAATTTAACTTTGGAAATAAGTCTAATAATTTACCGGTTTTTTGTTTGTTTCCTTTTTACGGGCCGGGCACCAAAAGAGAAATAATTTTATTTTTGCCGTATAATCATTCAGTGTTATATAATATTTTCCACTTACTAACAATTTTTATTATTATGTCCGAACGCTTTCGAATATTAATCCATCATCAAGATGGATTTTTACCTTTTGACGATCAATACTTTTATTTATAATTTTTGTTTTTAAAATTGAAAAATTATTTAATTTATTAATTTGTGAAGAAAATAATTATAATGCACAACACATAAATGTTCTTGATGATGGATTAATTTCCGAAAGCGCTCGGACATAATTAATAAAAATAGTTGGTAAGTGGAAATTATTAAATTAATTTATATCAATACTAACGGGCCATGATTAATAATAAAATTCATTCAGTGTTATATAAATAAATGTAAGGTTACAGCAGTTAAGTATCCATTGCTGAAGGACCCGTTAAGATGGCCTGTTTATTTAGGTAAGCCTAAGTCTTCATTTCTTCCCGTAAAATCCCTTTTTTTTATTGTTCTTAGTCGTTTGAAATCGTAGTTATTTTAATAGTATTCACGTAGGTTGCGGAGCGTTACCGTCTCCTCCGTTCATCCGGAAGACCCTGGGTTCATCGGGAAGATTTCATCATGCACGGCATACTTTTTGTCCGTTTACAAAATGCCGTATTCCGGCAATACGCGCAAATTTCGAGCTTATGTGGTGAATTTAGATCGGGAAAATAAATCATTGCCTCGCCTGGATTAACTTTTCGGCTTAAAAATAATCATTTGAAAAAAAAAATTATCGGTCCTACAAACGAATATATTTTCTCATTGCTGACAGCGAATTTCTGGTGGACCTTTCTAGGAATAATATCATCTGTAGTTTCCGGTCCGGTTGCTCTGAATGTTGCGATGTAATTATGATACGACTAAGAGAATTATTTATTCAATATTTTTTTTTTTGGAACGGTAAGTCTAAGCTTCAGTCCTGCTATATCACCTTCTATGCCCTGTTTATGTTAAAAATATTTTTGCCGGTACCAGTTTTTTCCTTGCGATCGTTGTATAAGTTTTTAATATATGTAAATTTAATGTTATTGTTGTCATAGCTTTCATTCTCAACTCTTTTTTTATGGACGCATTTTTTTAATGAGAATTTGTAGCGTATGAAAAATGTCTTGCCCAACCGGGATTCGAACCCTGGACGTCCGGATCAAAGGCCGAAACGCTACCACTCCGCCACGGAGATGGGCATTATTATTTTCTGTTTGATTAATCGATTTATTTTCTATTAATCTTAATCTTTTTCCTCCGTTGAAATAACCTCTGCACCGTAATGGTATGCAAATATATCCTCGTCGTGTAGACGTAAGATTCTTCCGCGTTAAAGCAGAGGAAAATTTCAAAAGTGTTCACTATTACATAACTCTTAATAGAATCTATTAAGAGTTTCGTTTTACGTTTCTTTCGATAAGGGCATTAATTAAATATTAACGTGCAGGTTAATTTAATTAATTAGTCGCTACGTAAGTTTATTAGCTATTTGAAACTGTCAGAAATTAAGATTTTTTTTTTCTGGAATCGAATAAATATTTTTGGGAAAAATCCTGTTACTTTTGGTCGATTAAAGAAAAATCCATTTTCAATTAACCTTTATTAAAAATTTTTATTATTTAATTACGGTGTAGAATATGTTTCGATTCAGTAATTTCCAATCGGTTCACTTTTCTGTAAATAATTTTCGAATTAATCTACGGTTGCGATAAAGAAATAAATATTATGTATAAATTTGGTTCACGAACCCGATTAATAAATAAAAAATAAAATGAAAATAAAAATCAAGTTTAATCGTCACGTTAAATGGTTTGTTCGAAGGAAGAAAGGAAATGCTATAATAATATTCAACAAGCGGTTATTGTTTTTCTTCTGCTTTTATTTTGTAAAATTGAATTAAATTATTAATATCCTTTTGCCTGAATCCAATTCTTTTTTAATTCAGAGAGAAATTATAAACTTTTTATATTTGGTTCATCAGCCTCTTTTTCTAAGCCTATTTTTAAAAAATAAATCTTAAGAAATATTTGTGATAGTACCCGGCTTCGTTCGGGTGCCGGCGTAGAAACAATGAACATTTTGTAGAGAGTAGCTTAAAAGTAGTTTTGTATGGAAATAAAAATTTATCTAAATTCACTGCCCATCGCAAGCCCTACTAGCGGTACAAATACGGACCCTTTCATCTGTCCTTATATATTCTACTTATTCATTTATCTATATCGTCTAGGAGGGAAACGCTCACTGTAGACCGTGAAAAATAGAAACGGATCCAGCAAGGGCGTCAACAGAGTCCCGTTAATGCCCTTACGGATTGTTGCTCTTATGGATTGGAAACCTCCGATCCGTACTTGCAACAAAAGAAACGTATAATCTATCCATCGACTCTCCAGCAGTTAGGTCCTCGCTTCTTCCTAATTAGATACTTCGCGTAACCGTAGACGTGGAAACTTTTACAGCATATTAACAAACATACTTAACATTGCATTCGTATATCTAGTCACAACCTAACGGAAGTGAGGGACCTGACGCGGAACATTTTTCTGTACTACCGTGATATTATTCGATCGTAAATAGTAGTATTTTGCTTTTTCCTCTTCTATATAGTTAGTTAAGCGTGTAGTTTTACGTCACGCTTCCCCCTGACTTAGGCTAATCTATCGTTAGATTTTTATCACGGATAATATCGACTCAAAATCAGGTTAGGAATTATTTATTGTACACGTTTACTTACCGTATGGTAAAAAATAATCTGATTTTACGGCTTGTTAACAGATTTTTATTTATGTTAAATATTTTTTCGTTGTTGTTTTTAAGCCTATCGATTAACAGTATTCGATGAAGTAGGTCAGTTGTATATCTTAAGATTGAATTGCGTCGCTTAAGGAGGTACAGGGTATCACTTCACAGAATATGATATGTTACTGAAACGTGTGAAAATATTTAAAATATGAACAAATAAACTTACACGGGATTTACGATGATAAAAATCGGAGTTAAATCATAGACTCTGTGCGATGTAGTACGCTGTAAATCCAGCGGGGGATCTGACACAATTGTTACTCGTGAAAATGGCGTAGGTATTTCCAAGAATTATGATCATCAATTACCGGGCTCGCTTGGAAGGTGAAGGTCAAAGCGACCCGAATAAACTGTTGCGTATAGGAGCTCATCGAATTTATACTGATATTTATTTTTTAAATGTTATCTTCACTCTTCATCATAGGAATTTATTTATTTATATTGGAGTTCATCAATTTCAGAGAAAGTAACTATGGCTAGCTAGCGCCAGTGTTTCTCACATGTTTATATGTGCTCACACACACACACACACACAGACACACACACACACACACACACACACACAGAGAGAGAGAGAGAGAGAGAGAGAGAGAGAGAGAGAGAGAGAGAGAGAGACTCGCGCGCGCACGAGGCATGTGTTTTAAGTAAAGGCCCGTTTGATGTAAAAATTGAAATAAGGGGAATAGAAAAAATAATTATAACAAAATAAACATATATATTACGAGGTCTGTAAATAAAGTAATAAAGTTCTGAAAAACTTTTTATTTACAATCCAATTATACATGTATTCTATAACCTTCGAAGTAGTTTAGTTCCCTTGGGAAGCCACGCAACGCTTCAAACGGTTTTCCCACTCTTCATAGAAGTCTTGGAACTCAGAAAATGGAATATCCTTCAGACGGTCGGTTACATTTATTTAATATATTTTCTGCTGTTCCAAATTTGTTGTGTTTTGAGGTGTTATTTAAAGTCGAGAATATGAAAACGTTGCAGGGACTCAAGTCAGGTGAATAAGGCGGTTGAGGAACTACTCGAATATTTTTCTTTGCAAAAACTCATTAATTGAAATTGGAATCAGACAAGGTGCATTGTCATGATGCAGCATCAAATTGTCGATGGTTGGGTCTCACGCGGGCAACTCTTTTCCGCAGTCTGTTTTAGAATTTCTCGGTAAAATTGATTTACAGTCTGTCCTGCAGGCAAAAACTCCTTATGGACAATGCCATTACTATCGAAGAAAAGATAGCTTGGTTATGATTTTTGATTTCCTCATTTTTGCTTTTTTGGGAGTGGTGAGTTTGAAGTGTGCCACTCCTTGCTTTGGCGTTTTGTTTCTGGGTCGTACTGAAATATCAAAGATTCATTGCCAGTAATAACATTTTTTTAGAAAATCAGTTTCAATTCGCCCTAGAAGATCGCGGCACACTTCCAACCTGTTGTTTTTCTGTTCAACAGTAAGGTTTTTTGGGACCAATTTTGTACAAACGTTTTTCATTTACTATTCGTATGTCAAAATTTGATGGACGGTGGTACGGTTCAAATTCAGATTTTCTGCAATCATTCTGACAGTTAATCGCCGGTAGTACCGTATCAAGTCTCGGATTCGCTCATCATTGTCGTCAGTTTTTGACGTTAACGGTCTTCTAGAGAAAGTGTAAGCCTTCTGTTTTCAGGGATTTTTGCATTCACATTTTTAGTTGATGTATCTGTGGTGGCAGTCGAGCGACCACTAGGTTCTTCGTCGTGAACATTCGTTCTTCCTACACGAAAAAAACGACATTGTCGGCGAATTGAAAACGGCCTTCACTTAAAAAAAAAAACGCCCCGTTTACTGTATATATGTTATAACTATAAGAAAATTCGAGACGGATTGTATAACACAACAAACTTATGTACTCCTTTCTGTCCAAACCGTTTCATTATAATCTTCGCCTTCACTCGGTAGGAAAATTACGAAATTGTGAACATTTTGTTAATAAGTGAGAAAAGAGACTTTTGTGACTTTCCTTTGGCAGTGAGCTTAGAAACAGCCGGAGATAACTTTATAAAAATGAATGCGGCTACCGAGTCGGACTGTAATGAAGAAAATCTAACCGTTTGCGGTCTTTAGTTGCGTTTTTATTTATGTGACCTTTTTATTAAAATTTTATCGCACTAAAAGAAACATTTTCTCAGCCGCTATTTAATCGATTTTGATATAATTTACTGGGAAACGTAAAATCTCATTAAATTTTTTTACATTTTTTAAGTTTTTCAGCGTTTAAATTTTTTATAAGTATACAGTGGAAAAATCATAAAAACGAGTCCTTGTTATAGATCAGAATATTTTATCGTGCACGACCAACTTTTGTAAGAAAATGTGTATCCGGACCAAATAAGTACCGGTTGACGAAGACGTACCCTATAAATATATATTGAAATGTTGATGTCTTTATTAAATTCCTTTTAATTACCCTTAAACATTTTGTAAATATAAAAGTGTTACGGCACTAAGATTTCTAATTAAAAATTACTATAAAAAGAAAATTACACGGGTCGTTTTAGGCTAAAAAAAAAAAAATAGAGTCGAATCGAATGTTACGGATCGACATGCGTTTGTAGTGATGATGAAGGGTGGAGTTCAAAGAAGAGATAAAAATCCAATCAAATCTGAGGTAGAGTGTCATCGGCGACGGTGTTGAATGCGGGTTGTGCGCCTGTGTTGAAGAGGCAAGTAAGCTTTCAATTTTGCCAATGCTTCGTCGAACAGTTGTTTTTATTCTCTTCCTCGTTCGTTTCCCTTTCTTTGTCGTACGACGTTTCTATCTCTTTCTTTTGATACCGTTCTGTATATATACGCGTTCGACTAACGTTTCAATTCCACTGACGTCCCTCGTGTTCGTTTCTTTATCGTGCTATCACTCTTTAGTACCGCTGGAGAACAATACGTTTTCATTATTAATGTACCGCCTTAAGGGACTGGATAAGACTCATCGTTTATACGTATTTTTTTTGTATGTGTAAAAAAAAACTTGCAATGACTGTCGTTCTATTGTGTTACTAATTGATGAATTCTTCTTGAAGTTACAATTCTATTAAGTTTTTTTAATTCACTTGTTAGGCAGATGTTGAATAGTAAATGTTTTTGTTACACGGCTTATTCAATTCTAACGCCTTTCATCTGTTTATTTTTAATTTTGACTACTGTAAATGTTTAATTGCATTTCAATGATTTTAATTTATTAGTATTTTTTATAACAAAAATGTTTCTTGTTTAATTGCTGTAGCTTTATCCCTGTTAAACAATCCACAAGCATTCATATTCAGTAATTTTGTTGTATACTCATATTTCAGTTCCTGTAATTTTTTTAATTATGATACTCTCTGTGTGTGTGTGTGTATATATATATATATATATATATATATGTATATATATATATATATATATATATATATATATTATGTAAGTTAACGTAAGCAATAAATTACTAACAGAATATACTCAGAAAATTATGACAGTGGTTTCGTCTGGAAAGCTGTAGAACGTTTAGCCGATCAGGAATATAACATCAATATCTTTACTGTTATATAAAGAGAAAAGAGATTTTATTAGTTTGGGATAAATAAAAAAACTACTCGATCAGTCGTAACCAAATCTTTACCCATATTTCTTGGCATAACTGAAAAGGTTGTTGGCTATATTCATCTCGAAAAAAATATATATACACGTAGTAGTGGAGATTTGCCGGTTGAAGCACAAACAAATGTAATGAATTGTGAACTGTGAGTCTCTATTACTGTGTGAGCTAGGTTTTAACTGAATGATTCGAATCGATCGGACAAATAATGTTATAAAAAATAATAGAATTAAATTTACGTTAAATAAAATAATATTAAATAGATTTTAAAAAATTCTGTTTGACAATAATGGGGTTCCTATGGAGATTGCGTGTGAGGCTAGAGTGAAGAGGTAGGCTAGAACCTCGTGGAAGGCTACACCGATCATCACAATCAACTACAACAAACAAGGTGCCCCTGGGTCTCTGTTTTGGGAGGTGCAATGGGGTACTTTTATAATGTTTCTGCAAACAGTCCTCTGATTTTCAAAATTCAAACGGGGTATTTGTTAGTAGGTGGAATGCTAAGTTTTGTAGGCATCAGATGCATTCTCGATCTAACAGATCACGACGATTATCGGGATATATATATATATATATATATATAATAGTTTGTCTGTATGTTTGTTATCCCATCTCGCCAGAAGTAACGGATCGATTACTTTCAAATTTGTAGGATAAATTCCTGTTACACCAGGGATGGTTTTAAGCCATCAACCGAGGCTCTAGCTCTGTTTAAGGTTAAAATATTAAAAATATTCATTATTTATTCCCCCCCCCCCCAAGAGGGTGAAATTGTGAATTAAAGATATTCACTAAGGAAAAAATAGATTAATCCTTTTACTTCATTATTATATGTCTGTCACATTGGCAAATAAATAAGTTATGAATTTTTCGTCGTCAAAGGTGTGTATACTTTAGTTACCGTAGTTACTGTTATTCTGTCTTTTGTAATTTAGTTTCTTTTTCAGGTTTTTATAGAGCCTGAATGTCATAATTATCAGTATTATTCTCACAACCGTGAGGATAACGTAGAGCGCGGGTGTCCAGGGGTGGAGCCCTCTGGGAACATGGGAACGGTAACCGAAGCAAACTCTGCGCGGGTGTCCAGGGCGCTGGTCCCCCTGGAAAATCGGGAATGGAGAGCGAAACTAACTCGCGGCCGTGGAGTAGGCCCTTAGCCCGGAAGGCTCCGAGGAGCCCCTGAGTTGACTCCGGGATACCCCTGGGCTGACCTGAGTTCCGAGGGTCCTGGTTTTGGATAGTATATAAATATTTTTATTATAAACTGACAATCTCCGTGACGAAGTGAAAGCTCTGGCTTCCAATACCGGTCAGGCAGACATTTTTTCTGACGCTACAAAAAATTCATTTTATTATCATGTATTGGCAGTACAGGGTGCGAGTTGGAACAAACAGTATATAGAGGACTTGACCCACCGGGCTGGTCTAGTGGTGAACGCGTCTTCCCAAATGAGCTGATTTGGAAGTCGAGAGTTCCAGCGTTCAAGTCCTAGTAAAGCCAGCTATTTTTACACGGACTTGAATACTAGATCGTGGATACCGGTGTTCTTTGGTGGTTGGGTTTCAATTAACCACACATCTCAGGTATGGTCGAACTGAGAATGTACAAGACTACACTTCATTCACACTCATACATATCATCCTCATTCATCCTCTGAAGTATTATCTAAACGGTAGTTACCGAATGCTAAACAGGAAAAAGAAAAGAAGTATATAGAGGACTTAAATTGCTGTTTGGCGTGGAGCTAATTATGGTCATTCAAAATATATATTCGTTGTTCCGAGGAAATAGATTATAGATAATATTATGTTAAAAAAATTATAAAAACGTTAAAAAAAATTGTCTTATTCACATTTACTTGTGGTAGTGAAAATTGTTATACGAGTGTAAACATGAGACTCGAGTCGCTTCCGAAAAGTGAATTGTTGCCTTCTTCAGTTAGCCGAATACATTTTAAATCGGCGTACGTATACCATCGAAATGCAGTCTATATTCAGACCTAAGAGTGGCTGCTTTACTCGGTTCTCCGCAAAAATTGGTCGTTTAATTGACATCATTACCCAAATAGAAAACAAATTTAATCGGTGACGCTTATTCCTTGGGTGCTTTACGTGCGTCAGAGCCGTAAAAAGATTATAAAAAATGTTACGTAACGAAATTGCTTTTAACAATCGTACTTTAGTTACAAATTTTATTTGCTTAGTATTTTAATTAAACTAAGAACATTTTTAATTTAGATGCGTATATTGTGTTTATTTTTTTAGAGAAAAAAAAAGTTGTATTACTCCTTTTTTTTGTGTAACTAATCTCTTTTAAATGATTCTATTGTGTGTTAGGATAATGTTACATCCAATCTTTTGGAGCACCTTCGCATGGCCATCAAAACTCCTGATATAAATAAAATACAGTAGTTGAGTCGTGTGTGTTTAGCGGTGTTGAAATTGGATTATTGATGGTGGTCGTATCGAAAACTTCCGGTGGTGGAGATGAAAAAGGGTTTTAATCTTAATGTTGCGTGATACACTTTATAATGAACAAACGTGTAACATATAAATTGGAAGTTTTGAAAACAGTATTACATATTGTGAAAATCAGCGGTAGGCCCCCAGAATAATGACCAAAAAAAAACAGCGTGGTCATAGAAGAACGGAAAATTGATTGACGTCTGTAAAAAAACTATCGTAGAAGATATTAGAATCTCGTCTATTATTACTTTCAATTAATAGAGTTATTATTTACTGCTAAACACATTTCCTTATATGGCTTGTCAAACGACATAACATTTTTATAAGATCATTTGAAAAAAAATGGCCTGATTTTTTTTTTCTTCCCATCAAAGTACATTGCAATAATATTTCTACTTTATGAATGTATGGGTTTCCTCGTACATGATGGCGCACAATAAGTTGACATTTAAATTTTGGATTATATATTTATTTTTAAATTTAATACGATTACAACTTTACGTACCAGATACAGTGTTTTTGAAAAGTGCTTTTACTGCGTGACAAGTTCAATATGGCTGCAGTTAAGCTTAATAACCTCTTCAAGACGAGTGTGTACGTTTCTGATGATTCTGCGACACAAGTCCTCTTGAATCTCTTCACACAACTGAACTCCCCGTGCGCACATTTCTATAAAATTTGCAGGTCGGAAAACGTTTCTCTTTTAAATATCCCCATAAAAAAAGAGCACTTGGTTTTTAATCCGGCTCAAAGGTGGCCAAAAGAAATCTTCATTCTGGCGGCCAGGATAGAGATTTGAAATTACGCGATTACTAAAAAATGAATTTATAAAAATCAACTCAACATCAGCGGTGTGAGGGATTGCACATCTTGCATGAGTCGTTGAGTATCTCAAGGCAATTCAGTCGCAAGCAGTTTTGGGTGGAAAATCATTCCTTAACATATCCAAATAGCATTGAAAATTAACTGTGTCGTCGAAAAACACCGGTCTTATCAATCCGTGATCGGATAATGCTACCGAAACGGTTACTTTAGGCCCACGTTTTTGTTCATACGTGTTCTGTGGTGCTGCTGTCGTCTAAAAGCGGACATTTTTATTTATTAACAATTCCATCTATTTGAAAATAGGCCTCGTCTGAAAACCAAATGTTGGAACAGAAGATCATCTTTCCCTTCCGATCGCTGTCGGAACTCCAATCTTTATTGCTTGTTAGATTGTGTTAACTTGATGCAGGGCGGTATGTTGTATGGAAACGGCTTGAGATTACTGTGTACCATTCTTTGTACTGTACGACGAGATTTCCCATTTCCTGTGAACCTTGCCGCGTAGACGTTCCCGGACTACGTTGCACGGTAACTTGAAATGCTTCGATACTTTCCGGAGAACCTTTGGGAACCGGTTTAGGTCGTTTCACTTCTTTCATTCTGCCTTCTTCTGAAATTTAAGGTATAAACGGAGAATAGTGTTTTTTGCTGGAGTCTATCGAATGTTAAAATGAGCTTGAAATGATCGTTGAATCAGTAACACATTTTGATAAAGCATAAAGAAGCACAACTTTAGTACGCTGTGAATTAGTCAAACATCTGTAATCGGCTGTAGCTCAACAATAAGTGACGTGTTGGGTTGTGAGAAGCGAATAAAAAGATTAGGCGACATCTGTCGGTATTACCAAGAAATAGGGATTGCTCATGCACAGTATGAAACACCAGGTAAAAAACATTTATTTTTAATCGACTTTATAAATGTGTCAACTTATCGTGCGCCACTCTGTGTATGCAGGCTTCTCGTTGTTTACGTTCTTAACCGTTAAAAACATAAATACTAAAAAGACAATAAAAATAACAAAAAAAAAAAAAAACAGAATAAGTCTAATAATATAATACATTCTGAAAATTACGTAAATAAACAATGCGATGTTAATAATTAGTAATATCCGTACAGAATACAATTGCAGTAGTAATAATAAAAATCTGTTAAATTTATTAATAATAAATAAATAAT
The DNA here is from genome assembly GCF_047948215.1 of Lycorma delicatula. Lineage (NCBI taxonomy): Eukaryota > Metazoa > Arthropoda > Insecta > Hemiptera > Fulgoridae > Lycorma > Lycorma delicatula. Next base: position 154,727,387 of record NC_134460.1, read on the forward strand.
AGTAATAAAAACGCTTAATATTGGCAGTTTAGAAGTCTGCAGTTCACATTTTTTTTCCCGTGCATTTTTAACGTAGCCCGCTGAAATATATTTGTAAACGTGTAATGTATTTTTCAACGTAAATTGTGATTTTGAATCCCAAATTCAACCGGTTAAATTTGGAGATGAAATCACTTTCGGAAATAAATTATTACTTTCCCCCCGCCTAGCCCTATAGCAGAGCTATAGCTTTAGAAGGGAAAGAATTGCAATCGGTCCAATTTGGGCATATGTGGTTTTCACCGGGTCTTTACATTTTGACACCGAAAGAACCCAAAAAACCAAAAAAATATGGAAATCTTCTGGATGTTAATGTTCGTATGTACGTGTGTGGTTCGGTTTTTCCCTCCTTATATCTCCAAATCTAGTGGGCCGAATTTTTTGACAAATTTACTTAAGGACTTTTTTAACGAATAAAAAGGTTCGTTTACAAAAAAATCGTTTTTGTAAAATCGTACCCCTCCCTCAAAATGCTGTTGTAGTTGTTCATATTTAGGTTTCTTTAATTTTTTAATTCTCTTTACGTATTTATATTTTGTTATTTTCATTTAAATATTGGAGATTTAATGTATTTAATAGGATTTTTAAATTTAAATATCTTCGGCTTCGGTCGGATTCATTCAGATATTTTCAGTACGATCGGTTCCTTTCGTATGCATTCAGTCGCTGACGATTCAACGGCTCCTTATACGTCACTCGGGTTCCTTCGGTTGCACTCGGCTGTTGATGAAGCAGCGGCTCCAGCGACGTTATTTAAGCGAATCCGTTGTCATTCTTGTCGTCATACACTATTCATTCTTAAGTCGTCGCTCTTGTTTTCAGTTCCATCCAGTCGTCTACAAATGGCAATCGCATTATTCTTGTACAATCGCATTCAGCAACAGTTTCAGTTCATAATTTAATTACAACATTTAATAATACGTAAGTAATTCGTTTAATATTTCAAACATGTTAAACATTCAATTTATACATGCAGAAGTATTTTCAATTATAATAAAGAATTAATATCAACTTATGAGTTTGATTATTTAAGAATCAGCGCCGAACTTCATCTGTTCGTACAACGGTTGTCTGCTATGTTATTATGTCATAGGTAATTGGTAGAATTTAATAAATTAATAATATTTAAAGTGTAAAGAATAAACTCGGTGTGCCTAGGTCTCGAATTCGATCGCCCGTCGACTCGGTACCTGATGTGTTAAGCCTCGTGACTACACCTGTCTGACGACCGTACAACCAAAATTTGTTCAGTGTAAAGTGTGAAATTACATTAGTTTAGATCGCGCCGATCGTCGCCGCTAGTATTGTCACACCTAGCATGAATTAAATACAGTATGCGTGCGTCCTTTAGTTAGAACCGTTAAATAAACGAAAAAATATTATATTTAAATAAAATGGTAAATATTTTAAATTAAATTTGTGTGTATTAAATTGTGTGCATCTGTGTGTAAGCCTGGCATAAAAAACAACCCAGTTTTAGGAGCGCATGATGGCTTTTTTAATTCCAGCCTTTTTTATTTCTTTTTTAATCGTATATTATTTTCTCAGTATCTATTGATGTTTTTTGTTTAACAATAAAATCGATCCAGTATTTAATTTTATTTAAATTCTTTGTACATGATTTATGTTTTCTGCTTTATTTCAATAACCGTTTACGATAGTTTTTTTATGCGTTGTATAGACATGTAAGAAGAATATACGCGGCTGCAGTAGGCCTTTTTATCGTGCAAGGAAAAGCTTGTCTTTGTGGGTTATTATTGATCTTACGGACCTAGTTATTGAAAAATTGAGTTTCATATGATAGCGAACGCTTCTTAATTACATGTACTGGAAGAAAACCTGTAGTGATATTATGGGAAATTACGCATAAAAAACCCGCCTTTTTTCGGAAGACCTAAACTTCAACGTGCGTTTCAATACTTAATCTTTAGATCGGAAAAGATGAAATGTTGGCGAGGGCGAGTGATTCGATTAGGAGTAACTTTCCGTACGATAAGATCGAGGTACGAGTATGATCGACTGAGTAATAATTTTTTTATGATCATATGAAAACTATGAAGTTAATTTTTTCTGTACGATAAATCGATTCTAATATTAAAGATATCTTGAAGTAATGGATTTTTTATATTTCGTGTAATTTCAGTAAAATAAAATTTAAAAAAAATTTACGCTAGGTTGTTGTAATTTATTTTTTGGATGTTTTGTTTGAATCGTATTACCGTGAAATGGATATTAAGTTTTTGCGGTAATTGCACAGCATTCGGTATCCACTTCGGATTTTTTCTACATATTTACGGGTTTGCACGATATATCCTTATTATCGCACTCTAACTAACGTCATATCCGTTGTGAATTACATTTCCGCTATAAACATATTTGTAAATATGTACGCTGAAATTTAAACTCTTAGTCATTAAGTAACCAAAAAATAATTTTCTTGGTGTTAAAAGTGAGATTTTTTCAAAACATGTTTCGTATTATTTTTCTTTTTCCTGTTTAGCCTCCGGTAACTACCGTTCAGATAATACTTCAGAGGATGAATGACGGTGAAATGTATGAGTGTAAATGAAGTGTAAATGAGTGAGTGTACGTTCTCAGTTCGACCGTTTCTGAGATGTGTGGTTAATTGAAACCCAACCACCAAAGAACACTGGTATGCACGATCTTCTAGTATTCAAATCCGTGTAAAAATAACTGGCTTTACTAGGACTTGAATGCTGGAACTCTCCTTCCAAATCAGCTGATTTGGGAAGACTCGTTCACCACTAGACCAACCTGTTGGGTTAGATTTTATATTGCTCTTTTGTTTCTTTATGTTTCTGGCTCGTCGAAATTTCTGACGTAATATTCGATAGTGAACAGCATTATAATCTATTTTTTATCTTCATTTACTCTCCATTATTTGTTTCGTTACGTGGTATCTATATCACACTATCCTAACCTATGCTAACACTATTTCTTCGGAAGATGTGACTCGATGTAATTTAGAATACGAGTTATTAATTATCGTAACATGAATTTGCTTACCGCACATAAGGTGATTAAAAATTTCGGAGACGCGTTATTCATAAATGTGTTCTTTTTAACTAGTTACTGGAGATTTTCTAAACATAACAGACTAACAGAAATATTTAGAAAACCCGTACACCAAAATCAATAATACAAATGTTAGGTAATTTTGGTACTTACGTATTAACGCCACCGCAGCTACAGCTTTATTTAAAATTGAGTATTTATTTTATTTATTAATTTTAATAAATGTTTATAAATATAATTTAACCAAACTTAACCTACGCTCGCTAACCTTGACTAATTAAGTTTTTGAGTATTTATTTAATAAATTCAGTAATTATTGTTATTTAAATAATAAATAATTGCAATAATTACTGAATTTATTAAATAAATACTTAAAAAATTACGGTGTTAATTAGTCAAGGTTAGCGAGCGAAGCGAGCGTAGATTAAGTTTGATTAAATTATATTTATAATCATTTATTAAAATTAATAAAGAGGCTGTTTTGAATCTATGTTAAATTCTGTATCGGCCCATTTTCCACCGAAATCCGATTGACTACTTTGTTTTTAAATAAAGCTGTAGCTGCGGTGGCGTTAATACGTATGTACCGTAATTTTCTATATTTCCATGCCCTTTTTCTCTTGAATATCTTATTTGTGGAAGTATATTTTTTATGTATATATAGCAGCGTGCAAATCAATTCGAACTCTGATGTTATTTAATAAAAAATAATTTTATGTAAAAAAAAACATACCTGTACAATTTGTGCATATCTAGTAATTATTATGTCCTTTATTATTAATCACTTAACTACACGATTTGGCATCGACTTAACAAGTGTACTACTTTTTTTTTCGATTTCTTTACGAAACCACAACGATATTATTGACTTAATGAGGCCAATTTTTGCGGTACAATTCATTTTTGAGAATCGTTTTTTGACTATTGCCCAAAAATTTTCAATCTGGTTTAAGTTTGGAGAGTTGACTGGCCACGAGAGCACTTTAACTTTTCGTGTTGAAAAAATTATTCTACTTTTTTGGCAGTACGGCATAGCGTCAAATCTTGTTGATCACTCCTTTGCCTTGCGGGAATTTGAAGTTGTATCGCAACCCTTTCCTTCAGAATAATTATATATCCGTCACTTTTCAACATACCATTTACCGGAAGTAATGAACAAGGGTCTTAAAATGTGAAACGATCCCAAAACATTTTTTCTGAGGATGTTTAATCGATTGTTGATATGAGCCGATGATGTAACAGCAGTGTACAATAAAAAGGCCACAAGAGCCTTTTTTTGTACATTACTGGTGTTAAAAGCTGCTTTTTAACCGGCCGACGAGCTTTCCATCAAACTGCAAAAATTCGGCCTCTTAACAGTTGTCAATGTAAATCTGTTCCACCGGTTGCTAATTCTCGATTTAATTCCACACCAGACAATTTTGGATCGAGTTTACGTTTTCGTACTGATAACCGATCCTGTGTTGGAGTAGTTTTTCTTTTTCTGCCGCATTTGTCTTTCCTTTGAGGTGAAAAGGAATCGGTTTCCTTAAATTGTTCTTAAATAGCTTTCACTGTCCCTAGGCTAAAACCAAACTAAGAAGCTATTTATAATTGTGTTATACCGATTGGTATGCTCGGAAAGGAAAACTATTTTCGGACGCTTTCTTGAAGTTATGTCCATTATTATATAGTCGAAGACACCCGGAACAAAAAATACGAAAATATTTGAGTTATTAATAAAAAATAAACTTTCACAAAACTCTATTTATAAAATGAAAATTGTTAAATAAACAAAGTACAATAACCTCACTGCACGCGGGCAACTTAAAAAATGGGTGTGGTCAAGCAGTGTAGCCACAACATAGAAATAAACAAAAAATTTGCACGCTACTGTATATTTGTACGTATAGTTGGTGGGCAATATCGACATTCCTTTTGGTATTTTCAAATATTTTTAAAGAAATATGAGTTTGTAAAAACGTATTATTTTTAAATCGATTCTTTGATAATATTATTAATTTGTAGCTTACGTAGGTGACTTTTCAATCATTGTGTTTTAATCCCGTACTGTACTACATTTTATTATCATTAATTCATCGACAACGAGAATCGTTCCTATAGTGCTGGATTATCTTTTTATATTCGGTATTATCTGTTTTTTCTTTTCGTATTTTGTGTTACAACGATACCGGCTAATGTAAAATTGCATCAAGTGTGTTGTAAATTCGATTATATAGTAAAATAAACAGTTAATGAGCGGTAATAAAATGAAGCGTTGTTGCTGTGTGCAACTATTAAGAATGATGTTTCCAACGGAATTGTATTCTGCGAATTCAGTAAGTACAGGGTGTCCCATATAAAACGCAACCCAACCTTATATTGGTAGGTATTGAAATAATAAAAAGACATGTGTAAATGTAAATGTAATTTTTATTATTACCATCCATTATTTTAACATTTAGATTAAATGTTGGAAGTGGCCGCCATCTTCTTGAATACAAGCTTCAATTCTTTTTACAGCGTTTCTTGCAACTTTTTTCAAAGTTTGCGGCTGGATATTTAATACAGCTTGTTCAATATTGACTTTGAATCGTTCATGTGTTCGTGGTTTGTTGAATTTGGAGATCTTGGTGGCCACAAGCCTCGACCGATAACACGATTACCAAAGAATTCCTCGACGAAATCAGAAGTTGAACCCGCGTAGTGCGATGTCGCACCGTCATGTTGTAGCCAACTGTGTCTGTCTTCCTCTTCCAAGAGTGCGATGAACCGAAATAAAATATCCTGATATCGTTCTGCATTAATGGTGTACTCGAAAAAAATAAGACCGATTATTTTCTACCGCGATATCGCGCATCACACGCCCGTCTACTGCGGGTGTAATTGTTTTTCGTGATAAACGTGGGGATTTTCAGCGCTCCAAATTCTACCGTTTTGGCTGTTTACGTAGCCATCCGAATGAAACCGTGCTTCATCTGTGAAAAATAACGAATCCGTAACATTAATTCCCTCACGCAGAAATCGACGGAACCTTTGACAATATTGTAGCCGTTTTTCTTTGTCGGGCTCAAGAAGTCGATGAACCGTTTGAATGCGATAAGGTCGTAATCGTAATCGTTTGGTCGCCCGATGAACAGTTGATTTAGACAAATTAATTTCAGCAGACAAACGTCCGATCGATTTATTTGGCGAAGCGAGTAATCGGTCTTTGATTTCAGTGACTGTATCTGTATTCAACACTGACGTAGATCTTTTGTGTTCCTTGTTATTAACATAACCGGTCTCTGTAAAATTTGCGACTAACCTTAATATTGATGTTTTGTTAGGAGCCGGTTTATCTGGGTACTTATGGCGAAACAAATCTTGCACTGCAGCTGCCGATTTCGTACTGAAGTACGACTAAACAATGAAAACACGTTCATCTAGCGAAAACACCATCTTGTATCGAGCAATACACTGAACGTTATGATTGCATTGTTGTTACTATCGGTAGTGTTCTACTGCGTCGCCGCGATGTTCAGATGTTGGACGAGTCCATTTCAGTAACCAGTAAGGGAGTAAGCTTGACTTTTGAAATTTCATGGATGAGTGATTTATGGGTTGCGTTTTATATGGGACACCCTGTATATCAGTCGTTCGTAATCGGTAACGGCCATTCGAAAAGTACGGTTTAATATATTTCGTTGTTGATGTGAAAAATTTGAATTGAAAAATTGGATCAAAACTTGTACCGATTTCATTTTTTTTTACGGTGAACAAGGTTTAACAATCTAAACATATCATTAATTTTAAATTTCTAATTACAATAATAAAAATTAAGTTTATATATGTTATATTTAAGTGTTAAATTACTTTTTATTATCCGTATCATACTTATTATACTCACTTTTTTTTACTGGCAAAAGAAAGTTGAAGAAAGTAACTTTGGTCAAGGCGAGTTTTATGTTATATTTCGTATTCGGATGTAAGTATTGTCAATAATGATAAAAAACAGTTGTTATATAATCACATAAAGTCTCCTCACGTTCCTCTGTTGTGCGCGAGCCCGCCCTCACACACACTGTTTTTGTGTATTGCTGAATCTACCGTTCCCATATGTTAGCGACTCCTTACCCTTATTCGTTCCCGAACGGGTTCGTTTTTCCCGTGTTAGTTCCGCATTACTGGAATACATTTCATCTCTTTACGTATTCAGTATTCCGTACATGAGAACGGATGAAAGTATATACTTCGCACGTAATCTTTGTCTCTCTTTCACTGTGTTATTTTTTATTTACGCATCCATTTTCGGCTTATTCTTTCTTCCTTATCTTCTGACTATCTCTGAAGAGATTAATTTGAAATAGAAACAAAATTAAGGTATGAAAGCCGATTCTTTATGATTTGCATACAAGTGTCTGTAGGATATAAATCATATTCTATATACCTTATAATTACGTCTATTGTATTTTAATTTTCCTTTCTCCTTATTACATATTTAATTTCTTTAGAAACTATCTATTTTACGTAATGCATAATATTCCCAAACGGATTTACAACTTGATGGATTCTTAAAGAAATCTTTTTTTGAGACGAGTATCGGTTTTTTCTCGGGGATCTCTAGAGAAGCTGTTCTTTGGTTACTATTTCATATTTTTTAGGAATATCAGATTATTACGACAGATATTAGTGCCGGTCGACTTTCAAGTCGTAAATGAAAAAGGAGTGAAGTCGTAATGAAAAATCTCTCATTTCGGGTAAATTTATTCCGATTTATTAATGAATTTCCAATTAAGATGAAGGAATTTCATTATACGAAAGAGGTTTGAAGTTTTCCTTTCCGTATTTTTTCTGGTTTTTGTTACGTGGATGCCGAAGACATTAGACACGCGAACAAATCTAAGTAGTCGTAAAATAATGATTTCTTAAATCGAAAGGCTTCCGGTAATTAGGAGTAAAATATTAGTTATGTATGAGTACAAAAGGAATCTGCTTGGAAAAATGCGTAGCGTATGGTTTTTTCAAGGTCTTTTACGATAGTAAGAAAACTAGTGTTAGGATTTTCGTTAGCATTATTATTTTGTCGTAGTTATTGCACTCGCGCGCGCGTGTACTCGCACAGACACACTTTTTTTACGAAATCGGTTGCACTGTATATCTATCGAGATTAATATATAAATCTACTGATCCACTAGAAACATTAGCGGGAGGGTAATGTTTACAATAAAGTGGAATTATTATAGATATTACTACCTCACGTGTTCTAGGTTGGCGGTCGTGAAGGGAAATTGATGAAAATCGTTACTGTATGTATATTTAACTCTGACAGAACTCGTTATTTTATACCTTTATAACTGTACAAGGCAGTTTCCCGTATAAGATAACAATACGATTAAAATAAGGAACATTTTAAGTGTACCGGCTGTTTCAACGTAAAATAAACACGAATTCATTCTGCTGTCGGCAATTTTTTTTAATAATTTTAATTTTAGGCCGTACAGACTGTAATAAATAGAGAATATCCACCGATTGTTGATCCGTTGTATTTTTGCAGCTTTGTTATAATTAATTTTTTTTTACTTAAAAACAATATTGTAAAATAATTATATTTACTTACGGACCGAGAGTTTCTCGAACGTAACAATAGATACGAAATTTCTCTTTGTTAATTTGCACTCCTGCGGAACTCGAGGAGGATTTGTTTGTAGACATTCTCTACGGTCTGAGTATAAAATTAACATATAAATGTCGATCTTTGTATTCGCTGACTGTGAAATTTGGGCAGCGATGTATTTTTGTAGACTTTTATGCGCGCGCGCGCGCGCGCTTATAACACCATATGCCGGGTGGAATTCGTTTGCGATCGGATGCTATGAACGGCGTGTAAAAGTAATGAAATAAATTTAAAACACGGTCTGAAATTTTTGAAACCGAGACAAGAAAGATCCTTCCAAAGAATCCTTCATCCTTACCGTCGATTTAAACCGAGATGTCAAAATGAATTAAACAAAACATTGTTGTGTCATCATAGCGGGATTTAGTTTTAATTTTTTATGTCGTTTCTAGACCGCTCCTCATTAGATCATTTGACAAAATTTAGGCTACAGGAATATTTATAATCGTCGGATATAGTACGTATTAACAGAAAACCACAAAATTATGAGAATAGGATCCGCGTTGGAATTTTTTTTTAATATAAAAGAAGCTGATAAATATTTGTTTTGGTACTGGCGATTATGTCATTATACGACTTCTATTTACTATTTACAATAACTATGTATTTTTTTTAGGAATATCAGATTATTACATAAATATTAGAACCGGTCCACTTCAAGTCGTAAATGAAAAAGGAGTAGTGAAGTCATAATGAAAAAACTCTCATTTGTGGTAAATTTATTAATGAATTTCGATTAAGATGAGCCATCATTTTGCGGAAGCGATTTGATTTTTTTTTTGTTTTTGTTACGTAGCGCTCTGAAAATGAAACGGCTGTCGAACTATGTATAATTACCCTGACGTTTTTAGACCTGATGACTTTATAAAGGAAATAAAAAATACGAAATACAATTTACCTAAATAGTTATTTACACCAAATATAATGGCATTTAATTACGTAACATTATTTTCTGTACGCTGTTGTAGTCTCTTCCGAAGATTTCGCATCGCTGCTTGCGACGTCTGGAATCGCTCTGATCTCTCTCTTGCGTGGAAGCTTTATTGTTAATTAACGTATTATTAGGTCTGCTTTGAATACTCTAGAGAATTAAGATATCTCCAGAGAAAATGTTCTCGTATTGACAATGTGGAGAACGTGTCGGCCGTGTAACATCTCCTCCTTTGGAAATCAGGTGCCCTGAAAACATGACTCGAACCGCCGCCACGGATGCTCTGGCGGTACGGGCTACCGCTCATCCTGCTGAAACCTCACCGCATCCAAATCGATCCCCCGTAGAAACAGTCTACGAACAAGAAAATCTTGTAACACCGTCGTGTACCGGTCAGAATTGACGGCCACCACGCGTCCTCCCTCTTCGAAGAAATAAGGGCCTGTGATTTTAAAAATTGCCAGAGCACGCCAGACAGTTACACGAGAATTGTGATGAGGACGTATACGAAGCCGCTTAGGATTGATGTTGAAAACATGAAAACGCATGAAAATGGACTCGGTCACTCGTTATCCGGACCGTCTCATCGGTAAAGGAGTCTGTGAAATTTACATAAAATGCCACCCGATATGCTTGTTCCGCTCGCTTAGATCTTACAACGCCATTACTTTACATGTATGAAAGTGCAAATCCTAGTGTATAATTCTTTTGAGACCGTTTCCGGTCGACCGTTGAAGCGTCATCGTCGCCTGCCTTATTCTTTCGATGCTTGGAGAACTTTTCACGGAACCGACAGGACCTGTTGGTTTATTTTTCGTTGCAAAAGCAGTATTTCGGAAAGCATTTAATTAAAACTTCATCGTATTTTATCTAGGGACGACGACGTGGAATCTTGAAATGATCGCTGTGTAATCACAAACTAATTACTATTTTTAAAATACGTTATCAGTACGATCGCGGTGAACAGCTGTCAGCTGCTCCGTTGTTGCTGAAATGACGTCTGGCTTGTAAGATCACACCCGATTCGATTCTCGCCTACGTATCAGGGTTGCCAACTGATTTTGCTTTAAAAATCTTTAGGTTTCAGCGACTCGCTTCCCTGTACGTTGTGTTTCTCAAAATAGCGCGTTATATTTCTCGCACCATTTTATCCTTAGCCGTTTAATTTTCTTTTCCTCAACGGGGTAGTATCTGCGCTTTTTTTTGTTCTAATTTCTAATACCATCAGATTGTATATTTTGAACTTAAAAAAAAAAAATAAGTAATTCGGCATTAAGCATATGTTATTAAGGTAACAGCTTAAATAGATATAAAAGTATTATCTATTAAAAATATTTTTCAACAGGAATAATACGACAGTATAACCCTGTTTATCCAGATCACTTTCTTCCAGATATCCTGATTATACGGATCGATCGGTATCGGGATTTTAAATATTAATATTATTTTTTAATTATTTATTCTTTGTTACGAAAATTCAGAATCCCATTTCTTTCGCAATTTTTCGGTTTTAAAATTTTAACTTAAGAAATACGCTTAGAAAAAATTAATTAATTTTAATTTTTCTTAATCGATAAGTTAAAGGTTATTGCGTTATACACGTATTGTACACCTATCGGTCAGATGCGATATACATAAATAAGCTCAAGCTGTTACATCCGCATTAGCATATCGAACTCGTTCAAAGATATATGCCAATTATCTGCCCGTTTAATATTTTGTTGTATTTTTCTTCAAAATTAAATTCTTTAATACGTACATTCTGTATTTTACATTTCACGCTTTCTTGTGACCTAAATAAAAGTATATTTTATTTTTATTTCGTCCGGGTTTATACGATAACTGACAGTTTAATAATTACTTTTTAATTCGTATTATTTTAAGATGAATGCGGACTGTTTGTTTTCTCGATTATCCGATCTAGGTTATTTGGCAGTTAACTAGAAAAATGACAAGAATATGATGATCGATTGAATTACGGTGAGAAGAAAAAGATTGATAAACATTATTCTGCAAACACGATTTTTAATAACGTTATTATACGACAAAAAAAAAACACAGTTTCTCGTTCCTTACCAGAAAACGTAGTATGAGTGTATAAGACTTGTAGACTTTATAACGTTACTTTAACGTCGATTTATATGTGTACAAATTTGTTTGTTCTTAATCTTTGAAAAAGTAATTAAACATTTTACTCGGTTCATAATTATTTGTTATTCTCCGGTTCGATTGTATTTCATTTTGAATTCTGTAGATTATTTAATTCACATTTTCGTATTTTCAGTCTATTCTTTTGAACGTTGTACGTAGTTATTTTGATATATTTCGTTTTCAAATGCGAGTGACAGTTACTTATTGGATTTTTCCTGTATCTGGATTTTTTTTACTTTTTATTTATCTACTTTAATACACGACATAATATTTATTCTTCAGCCGAGTCGCCTGCTGCTTACGTTGGGAGTTTGAATCGATGTGGAAAATATTTCGTTTTTTAATGAAATATAATCGTATTCTTCTTCCAATTTTCATAAAATAATTGGAAAAAAGCTTATACGCGTTCGGTTCATGTTGTGTCCCGTCGAACCCCAAGACTTGTCTTACTATCCCGGTGATTCGAAGGGAACGTTATGCGATTCTTTGCCAGATTGTAAAAAATTATTTTCCTTTAAAAAAAACCATTTTAGGATCTAATTTTTATTTATAGAATAAAACCTGTAATCTATTCTACGCGAATACTGAATTTTTAAGTTAAGCATCTCATTTTAACCGTTTGGATTGTCGGTCAAACTTTTCCCTCTGTTCGGGAATAACTATGCCAAACTTGAGGTTTTTAATTATTCTGGAACGTGATAATTAGTGAGGATCGTGTCGATGAGGAATTTACCTTTTAATCGTGAATAGATCTGTTTGAACCTACTTTTCAAACCTTTAATTGCGATTAAAAAAGAAATCCCTTCGAGATAGTAAATTACTCCCTGAGAGAAATATATACGTCTGATTTCAAGTTTACAGCTCTTTTCGGCGTCTCTTTTCAATACTTGTCTATTGAACCTTTTAGGAGTTTCTACTGAAAATCATTTTTTTTTTTTTTTCTTATAAATACATCTTGAGAATAACGTTCGGTTAAAGTTCAGTCTTATCCGGAAAACTGAGGATCATCGATATCGTAATGTGTCTGTGAGGGATAGCCGTTTTATATCCGAGTTATCATTTTTCTCCTTTTAATCTTTGAATTCCTGCTTGTGTTTTTATGGAGTGATGCGTAAAGGAGGTGGTACGAGTGACTTACTGTTTCGTCTTATTTTATCAATATCGGCTAAATTTAATGATGTATTTTAAATAAATATTTAAAAAATATTATTTTGTTTTTCACAGTAATTATTCAATCAGAAACGTGTTATCCTTTCTTTTTTTTTAATATTATCGTTAAACGTTTTCGGGATAGACTAGAAGTTAAACGCTTCTTTTTCTAAGATCGATAGATGGAAATGTGGTCATGCAATTAAGACAGTACCTCGGGTAGCTCGGGTTTTTACTCAAATTGTTTTTTTTCTAATGATTAACAGAACAGTTTTTGAGACCATAACATTTAGAAAAATTATGTGTACACTAATCGTAAAGAGAAAGGAAAGCAAGCTGCCTGCGGATCATAACTATAAATAATAATACTTCGTCGGTTATTCGAAGTTGTCCGATACGTCTACTCTTTTTCTCGCTCACAGCTGATCAGCAGTAAACTAAATCAGTAGCGGTGATAAATAAAGGGTAGCCGATATTTTTTTTTTAGTGATCCATAAAACACGATCGCAATCAGTCCGGTTGCATGCGTGTTGTTCGATAAGTGTGAGTTACGCCAATGATTTACGTCGATAATATTTATAATTCTAATCGATCGAATTAATTATTAATTAAACTTGAGTTCACGGTTTTTTTAATATTTGTTATTCAGCGTATGTTGAACGTAAATGGGCATTTAATTTACATTTCATCCGTTCGTGAAATTTATTTTAAGTTCATAAAAAATGCGTGCGCGCAGGACGATACGTACGCACATCCGTTGTTATAATAAATCTACCCGTATTTGTAGTTAAAATAAAAAAGTTGTTTATTATTTTATACGGTTAAGAAAATTACTTTTACCTTTTCCTTTTGATTAAAATTCGATTACGATAAACATTTATCGGTTACTGACTTTTCAAAAAGCGATTTCTCTGTCTTGTATGTGTATAGTCTGTTTAGTGTCTTGTTTATCGTTAACGGAAATACGAGGTGTTCTTTGTAGGCGTATGAAAATAATCTGATTTCAAAATCCTATTGAAATCCTAATCTAGTTTACAAAAATTGTATTTTTCAAATCGCCCACCGATATATCTTTTACTGAAATATATTCATGACAAAAATATTTTTAAAAAAATTGTTTTCTTAGGTACGGAATGAAAACCGTCGTTTTGGAATCTCACAAAAAGTATATGAAAATTGTTTTATTTAGAAAAAAAAAATTTACTTTCATCGCTAGAACATTTTGTTTAAGAATTGTAAACAAATTGTTCCTCTTCGAAGTGAATTTCCGGTTAGCTTTCTAGGAGATTTATTTTTAATAAATATATCTTCTAATAAATATAATCTCCGTTTGTTGACGTAATCGGCTAAATTGTATAATGAATTGCAAAATAAGAATTGTTCACCGAAAAGGGGAGTCGATTTTTAATTTTTCGCTTTCGTTCTTTGATCGGTAAAGTATATTTTAATTGAGAAATTATGTCGAAAACATTTTGTATTTCAGGAGAGGAAGATTAATAATTAAACTGAGACGTAGGAGTCGTAATAAGATTTCATTCCTTGCTGTGTCCGGTTAAATCCGTTTATTCTCCAAGCCAGTTTCATTAAAACAGATTTTGCTCTTCACAAAACGTACGTAGAAATCTAGTTAATGGGGGTAACAAAATAATGATTATAGGTACTAAGGTTTTTGTAGAAGTTACAGTTGGCTGTTTATTGTATTAAGATTAAATAAAAAGAATTTGGAAAATAAAAGACATTTTTTACTTCCCCGTCTAGACGGCGCTGTAGCTCTAGAAGGGAAAATATTGTAATCGGCTCAATATCTCCAAAACTACTGAATCTATTTTGACCAAACTTGGTCAGTTTACTTCTGTATATGGGGCATTGATGCCATTAAATGTTCAACTTAAAGGTCAAGGGGGTGAGGCTGTAGAGCAAGGTCGCCCTCAGTATCTCGAGATTTCGCCTAATTAAGGACTTATTTTTCTTAGGTACATTTTTTAACGATTAAAAAATAACAATATTTGCAAAAAAAAGAGTTTTTGCAAAATCGCACCCCCACCCCAAAAATGCTATTGTAGTCGTCTGCTATGTAGTGACGTCAAAGGTGAGCGGTAGAATTAAATAAATGAATAATATTTAAAGTGTAAAAAAATAACTCGGTCTGGGCGGGTCTCGAACTCGATCGCCCGGTCGACACGGTACCTAGTGCGTTAAGCCTCGCGACTACACCAGTTTATCGACCGCACAAGCGAAATTTGTTATGTGTGAGTGTAGTTGTGAAATTACATTAGTTTAGTTAGTACCGATCGTCGCCGGAAGTACCGCCACATCGCGCGCGCGCTTTAGTTAGAACCATCGAATTAAATAAAAGAAAAAATATTATATTTAAATAAAATAATAAATATTTTTAATTGTTTGTGTATGTGTGTGTATCAGAAACAGCCCACAGTTGTTTCAGAAACCCCGGAACGCGGCTTTAGCCGCGTGACGGGAAAGTCCTACCACTGTGTTGACAGGTTTTTAATAATTCTTAAAAATATATCAGCAGTTGTCTGATATTTTTAAATTACTTCTACGAGGACTGCTAGCAAAAGAATATCTTTTGAATTTTTCTCCAGATTTAAACTTTAGAGTATTTAGATTCGCCGTAACAGAGCTTACAGGCTGTGATATATATATGTATATCTATTCTACCGGTTAAGGCTTTGTACAGAACTCTAAAAAAGTACCTAAAAAGAACATCACCTCACCTCACAAAAAGCTTATATCACCAGAACAAACTACAATATTAAGAGGTATTTAAAATTTAAGTTCAAGAAAATAAAAAAAAGAAATGATAGAACCGTAGGAATGTTGGCGGAGAGAAAGGAATAAATGTGCTGGGGTAGAGGGTCCCCATCTCAAATATTGTTTTTGCTTTTGGATATGTATTGTTTAAATATCTGAAACTACGTAACAAAATTTAACAAGTCGGTATTCATTCTTATTTGCTATGTAAATTATTCGTATAAAAAAAAAACCATTACTTTAATATAATTTTTTGAAATCATTAGCTTTCTATTATTTATAGTATAATAAGTCAATTAGTACGAGTAATGCTTTTGTGTCATTTGACAGACATAATGAACAATAATTTCACGCAATCATTTAAATTTCGAACATATAAACTATAAAGAGGGGAAAATAAGAAGTAATGAGGAGAGTGAAAGAAAACAGACGCGAAAACATACGCACCGTATTATCGGATAATACGGTGCAGGAAGCCGACTGGCCCGTCACAAATCATGAGACAGAGAAGAATTGATTATAACAGTGTTAAATGATTAGCGGATGGTGCAAAAAAGAGAGGTTTTGAAAGAGTAAAGATTATAGACGAACCGAAAGAAAGCGGGAGCTATCCAGGATCTTAAAAGTTTAGTCGGGAATGTAGGAGAATATTGATGGATCCGGTGATGTCAGATAACCTGTCTACCTCAGGACGAGACAACCGTACGATGATGAAAGAGTGAGGGGATAAACGCTTTGATAAATTACATCTCTCGCGTACCTGCGAAAATTGTCAAACAGTATAAATTTCTGTTAAATTATATTATCTCTAGAACAGTTTACGTGATTCTTATGAATTAAATGTTATATCTAAACAACCCTTGTTTAATATTTTTAATTTCGCTTGCGAAACGCGGTTTAATCTAAGACTAAAAATATTACTCCGTGGAAAATGAAACCAAAGCAAGACGTGATGTCTGAATTAAATTAAATTATTGTTCGTTCTATAAGAGAGTATTCAGAGAAAATTAATGTCTACAGCTTCTCTTCAGAGTTTAGTGAAATTATTTGAAAATTGTCATTCAAGTCGATGTTTTTGGATTAAAGAGAACTTCGGTACAAAAAAAAGAAACGATTTGCGTACATTTCAGAGCTTAAGTATAACTTAAGAACTGAAAAAAGTATAACGGGTTAGAATTATTATTCGAATCGAAAAATCGAAGTTTCGATATTTTACAGTTTTCGTTAATTTGGCTCGCACTTTATCCGTAACTCATTGCCGGTGTTTAATAAAATTATGTCGTAATAATCATCGATTAAAATACCATAAGTAATTAATTTTTTTTAATTATATGTATTGTCTGTGATACGGTTTGTTACCATCGTGAACGTTGATCGGTGAAAGTGTTACGTTTTTGGGAATGAAATCGATGTTCGATATTTGTTTTTTCCACTTTACCGTCAAATATTCGTAGAATATTTTATACTTCATGTAGTAAACTTTGTTAAGTAAAACTTAAAATCTGTAAAAACGTTACTTTTGCCGTTTTGAGGTTTATGGTAGATTAGAAATTCTGTTATTATTTCTTTACTAAAGATTTTTTTTTTTTAGTTTGTTTTTTTAGGTTGTCAAGCTTGACTGTTAATAAAAAACGAAATTAGTATACTCTGTGATAAAATGTATTTAAAATTTGAAGCTTGATAAATAAATTGTATTTTAATAGGTTTTCAATTCTGTCCGAAAGTTTTGAAATAAAATCTAACTGTTATATTTTAAGGAAATAATTTGTACTAAATCGGTGATTTAAAACATTTCATGTCCTTCACATTTTTTGATGCGATAATAATTGCGGTTTTCTACCGCTAGCATTTTAAATTTGATCGTATGATTGATTTTATTTAGTAACGATTTTTCAACCCGCCGGATTGGTCTAATGGTTAACGCGTCTTCCCAAATCAGCTTATTTGGAAAGTCGAGAGTTACAGCGTTCAAGTCCTAGTAAAGCCAGCTATTTTTACATGGATTTGAATACTATATCGTGGATACCGGTGTTCTTTGGCGGTTGGGTTTCAATTAACCACACAGCTTAGGAATGGTCGAACTGAGAATGTACAAGATTACAATTCATTTACACTCATACATATCATCCTCTGAAGAATTATCTAAACTGTAGTTACCGGAGGCTAAACAGGAAAAAAAAGAAAAAAGTAAAGATTTTTCATTGAAAATCTTTTGATTTGTTATCCGATGTAATTATTTTAAATGAATTTATTGCCTTTTTAAATTTCTATTCTATTTTTTTCACGAATGACGTGATTCGAATTTTTAGAATAAATTAAAAATTGATGGGTATATATTTTTGGTTACCTATGAAGCTATTTTTTAAAGGATATAGCATATATTAGCGATTACAATTTAAGGACCTGAACAATATTTTAAACTAATTAAAATTCTGTTTATTTATTGAGATGTTTTCTACTGGATGCGTCGTCAAAAAAGACTAAAAAATTTTGAATTTATAAGACCCTAATTTATAATGGGATCGAGATGTCTATTACTTTATAAATGCACTTTTAATAACATTACTAATGATATTTCTATTTTTGCTAAAACTTTACGATTTTTTCGTATTTGCGAACTTGTATTCAAAGTTTTTTTTTCTGCGAAAATTCAAGAAAATAAGTTTGAAACCGTAGTAAAAAAAAGTTTCTTAATTTTTACTTATTTTGTAGATCGTTAACCACGCTTGAAATTGTCTTACGTATATTTTTATCTTTTTCTAACCTCGAACGGAGTTTCTATTCTTTACGCTTCTTCCAAACGGTATTTTTTAGGCCTATCAATTTTTTAGTAAAGTAAATGTATAAAATAAAATAAATGATTTAAGAAAAAGTGAAGTTACATAAAAACGTTTAAAAATTTGAAAAACAAAAATTTGCAATTCCTCGTCCTGGTTGTTTTTTTATTCGACGTCGAATCAAGTTAAAAAGTTAAATTAATATGTTATTATTCAGGCTGTGAGTTTAGTTGTAAGTTTTTGTGTTGTTTTTGTTTTTGTTTATTAGTATTGTAGTTTTTAGATATGTTTCAGGGTTTTTTTTGTTGTTTTAATGTTATTTTGGATATTTATTTTTTATCATGTAGTTTTTGTTATCCGTTATTCCTTTTTTTTCTCTTTTATTTATTTTACTCCGGGCGCTGATACGCGCAAGCTTTTGTCGCCCTAAAAAAAAAAAGTCTCCTTGTCGCGTAATTAAAAATGTTATTTTCTGAATGGACCTCGTGTGTGTATATATATATAAATTTCTGATAGCCACTTATTGGATATTTAAATATTTCCACATTGATATTGTATGTTTGATTTCATGTAACGCTTGTAAAGAGATTATGTTACATCGAGTTTTAATTTTTTTTTTTTTTTTTTTGTTTTAAAATATGTTTATTAAAATCAACTAAAAAAATGGCCTATTTAAAAAAAACGGAACTGAGAACTCTGGTCAACAAAATTAAATTTTTTGTTTGTTAATTTAAAGTGGTTGGCGCTGATTCTTATCGTAATTTTTATGCTGATTTCATATATGTTAATAGATTTTTTCTATCGGGCTCAGGTTTTTTGCAATAAAAAAACTAATATGACAAAAAACTAATATAAATAAACGTAATATATATAAAAAATAAAAAATGACAATATAATAATAAACTTATAAATTTAAAATTTAAATTATTAAATTGAATTATAAAATAAATTATTAAAATTATTAAATTTTTATTATTTATTATAAATTTTTATAGTATATAAGAAAAAAAAACCTAATATGATAATACATTTCATGCATTTTGTACTCGCTTGAAATCCATTTCTTTTGGATTTTCTGCTGTAATTTGCTGTAGGTAGTCTCTTTAGATTTAAACAATAGTCGGCTAACATTTTTGGGTTCCTTTTTCTCTGGTATCGTGTTCTCATTATGAAAGCATTCTCCATATTCATCACTGATAGCGCCGAGATTAATAGGGAAAAAATCCAAATGTGAATGTAAGAAATGGATTTTGTGTGACTTGTTACACCCAAATTCTTCGTAGTTTTGAAAGACTTAACTCATAAGTTCTCTGCGGTTACTGGCCTTCTGGTTTCGAAGGAAATTGTTGACCACATTTTGAAATGATTTCCACGCAGAAACTTCAAAGTCATTCAAACATTCTTCAAACGCCGGATCGCTCATTAGTTTTCTTATTTGTGGTTCAACAAATATAACTTCCTTTATTTTAGCATAGCTTATATTAGGGAATTTGTTTTTTAGAAACTGAAACCCTGCACCACTACGATCCATTGCTTTAACAAGTGTTTGAATAAATCTTACTTAATGCGTAATGGTGGAAGATAAACTTTTTCTGGTGTTACTAATACCCGACTAACAGCATTCTTCTCTCCCATAATTAGTACCTCTTTCTTTGGCAACTGCTCTCTTATGTAATGTTTATTCCTATCCCTGCTGCCTCACTCGCAGACAAAGCAACAGAACTTAGTGTGGCCAAGTTGCAGTTCCAGTAAAATCTCTATTATTTTCAAATCTGCACAGATATGCCATAAATATTTCTCATACTGAATCCTGTTCAATACAAGTTTCATATTTTCATAAGACTCCATTTGATGAACAACGTATGCTAATGATATTGACTGATATTTATTTACAATATGAAGTAGAACAACTTTCTAACTAGGCTTTGACGAGTCAATAAAAAGTCGCCGTTCGTCAGGATGGTGCAAATGTCCCAAAGCTTCCGGTAAAGAGTCGATATCATTACAGTAAACATAGTTTTCGTACTGAGAGAATAAACGTTCCTATTCTGTCTGCCTGTCTGTTACGGAAAGCCCTTATTTTAAAATAATTTTAGTTGTAAATATTTCGGTTGTAAAAGATGCCGTCCTTTCAGTCTTGATGCGAATATTTCTGCTCGGTTCTTTGAAAAATTTAGATCACGAACCAGATAATTTAATTCTGACTGATTAATTAAACGGGGTTCAGTATATGTATTTTCTAAAAAGTTTGGATCTCTCTTCATCGCCTCATAAATCGGTACAAGATTCGACGTCGTATTCATCTTTATCTAAGTTCTCCACCTTTTTGGTGGTACCTGAATCGGAAGCTTTTGGCTACGTGGCACTGGCCGCATGGCAGAGGGAGTATGACGGTACTTAACAGTACATCTAGATTTAGCCGTTATCCTACATATTATTTATTACATAAAAATAAGGCGTAATCCTTCGGTACTTTCCAAACCATTGGAATTACTAATGGCATGTGACTAGATCCACTTAACCGACCGGTGAACAGTGTTACACAAGAAGCACAGCAAATATGAGGAACCCAAGATTTGTCCCGATCACGTAATTTACATCAAAAATACAGTTCATACGAACTTTTTTTATCAGTGGAGTTACGCTTTTTTTGTGAGACTTCAACGTTTCCTCACCACAGATGGAATGGAATGCAAAGTTGGCAGGAGTCTATTACTCCCTACTCCATCGCAGAACCTGGACAGAGTCCCTTGCTGCTGGATCATTCTAATCGGGCTTGTTTTTTTTTTAAAGGGTTAATTTTAAATAGCGGGTCTAATTTTTACAAGTTTTGTTTATTATTATTTAGTGTTTTAAGGACGGATTTAATTGCATTCCAATTCCGTTGTTAAACCAGCGTTATCGAACCCATTTTACGGGCCGACCGCGGAAGGCTAGGCTTATAAAGCCTGTCCTCCCGACGTAATTCCCCTTCAGACCGTCCACTGAAATCCTTTCGGTGCTAACTCTTTAATAGGCTAGCAGGAATACGCCACAACGGGGCACTACCTGTAAGGAGGGAGCAATGCGTCCCCTTTTCCGGAGGAGTCGCAATTGCTGGGTTATTTTATCTTATTGTAAGTTTTGAAAAGGAGAGGATGTTTAGAAGCTCTTCATCCGCTTCTGGTATGGCTGCCCTTCAGGACGCATCTCTGCTGGGCTCTGTTCCGGACTCCAGTCCGTGATGTTGAGACGAGTGGCTGGTCTTCCTTCTTCTTCATCTTCTCCCTCTTCTTCTTCCGAAGACCTCTTCGTTCTTCTTTGGCCTGCACTTTCCAAGAATTGGTAGTAACCGAAGTTACATACCATTAACCTTGTAATTCCCGAAGCCCCGAAGGGCTGAACGGGGGAAAGTGCAGGTTTCTTCGTTCTTCTGTGCTGTCAGTGGCTGCTGGGCAGGTCGCTGCTGGGCAGGTGGCTGCTGGGCTTGTGACTGCTGGGCTGATGGCTGCTGGGCTCGTTCCCTCTTTCTTCTTTCTTGAAAGGAAAGGAAGGTAATAGGGAACTTACAAATGGTGATACCTATTCGCGATCGCGGTTTTGAGGCGGCGATTTTTGTGGAAGAAGTAAACAGTAATTATTCACTCCACGTAATTATTAACCTTCAGACACACGTGTGTCTGAGAAGGGGTTGGGGGGACCGCGTGGCCGCAATGAAGAAACCATTTATTTTTGTGGTGGCTGTTGGTATCTGCAACAAAAGAAGCAGAACACACACACGAAAAAAAAAAAAAAAAATTTAATTATTACTTTTCTTTCGGCTGGCAGGATGAGACGGCACGTCGAGTCGTTCCACATCCACGTTTCTCCCGTTTCTGAAACAAGAGAAACAGAACAAAACACACGCGAAAAAAAACATTTTTAATTTAGACCGCGTTTTTGTTTTATGCGCGACTTACCGTATTTGAAGTCTTCAAACTATATAACTCGCGAAAAACTATTCACTCGCGACCCCGGAAACGCGTCTGACGCACTATTCCGTTTATGGCTCATGCGATATGGAGGCCCCTAAGCCTGGTTTGTCGATTTTCGGCTACCGCCCCGCACCATCACGGTGGTTCGTCCAGTACGGCGTGAGGCCGCTTCCTTACAACTGTCGGAGTTGGGTCCTCTCGGCAGATGTCCCGAAGATGACTGTGTTCGGACACAGCCGCTCTCCCGAACAGTCTGCGCGCCTGCGCCACCCCCACCTCGGACACGGATTGAAATCTCGCATCAGATCGGAGAGTGGCGTTCCTGACGAACCACGGAGCTCTAAAGATCGTCCGCAACGCGATGTTTTGGACGGCCTCGATCTTCTTTTGAAGCGAGGAGCTCAACACTGCCCGCCATGCCGGGTAAGCATATGTTAGAATCGGCAGTACGTACAGCCGAAAAATGAGGAGCTTAGTTGCCAGTGGGTACGGGCTGGCACTGTTCAGCACTGGGTATAGCGAGGCTCTGGCGGCCTTAGCCCTCCGGGTCGCATAATTTACATGTTCGCCGAAGGTAAGCCGCCTGTCTCACCACAGATGTAGCAGAAATTGTTTGAATGACAACTGCGAGGTATCGTTAATACATTACAATAATTAATATTGTTTAAAAAAACATACAATTTAATAAACATACACTGACTTTACGAACAACATATACCCGCAAATACGAAAACCAGCTACAAAACTGAATGTTATACACACGAGAACTCGCACTTGATTGATAATTAGAAATATTTCTCTAGTCTGCACGACAGTTCATAATTAAATATTGTAACGACAGAAATAAATAAGTGGATTAGTACAGGCAATTTGTCATCAAAATAGGCTGTATTTGAAAATCCTTACCTAGTGATCTTTTGTCCATGCGTTAGGGGTGATGAGGGAAGCTTAACTCCAGATTTTTAACATCCCCCTACCGTAGATTTTTGGAAAACTCGAAATACTCAAAAAGTTTTTGAAATGCGTTTTTCTCCGAATCTATGCATTTTAGAGAAAGGTTTTTCAAACAAAAAATGTAGAGGACATTTTCCTCTACAATTAATATGTTTGAAGTTATGCCGTATAATTTGAAATTGAAATAATAGATGGCGCCGAAGTTGTAAAAAACGTTGTAAACGAGTAGACCGGTTTCGAACACGTGCACAATTCACATCATTTTCACACTTTCACAAGCTACAGCTCCCAAAACGGTAAGTCATACAAGAAAATTGTTTAAATAAAGGTTGTCGGTTTTTTTAACATTAACAACTTTTCCAAATGCAATACAGACGAAAAACAATTTTTTCCGGTGAAAAAACCGAAAAAACACGTTTTCTTCAACTTCAGCGCCACCTAGTATTTCAATTTCAAATTATACGTCATAACTTCAAAGACATTAATTGTAGGGGAGAATGTCCTCTACATTTTTTGTTTGTAAAACTTTTCTCTAAAATGTATAGATTCAGAGAAAAACGCATTTCAAAAACTTTTTGAGTTTTTCAAAAATCTATGGGGGGGGATGTTAAAAATCTGGAGTTAGGCTTCCCTCATCACCCCTAACATATGGAAAAAACATTAATCTGTAGGTAAGGAGTTTCAAACCCACCGGGTTGGTCTAGTGGTTAACGCGTCTTCCCAAATCAGCTGATTTGGAAGTCGAGAGTTACACCGTTCAAGTCCTAGTAAAGCCAGTTATTTTTACACGGATTTGAATACTAGATCGTGGATACCGGTGTTCTTTGGCGGTTGGGTTTCAATTAACCACATATCTCAGGAACGGTCGAACTGAGAATGTACAAGACTACACTTCATTTACACTCATACATATCATCCTAATTCATCCTCTGAAGAATTATCTAAACGGTAGTTACCGGAGGCTAAACAGGAAAAAAGAAAAAAAAAGAAAGGTAAGGAGTTTAAAATAAAATACAAATTGACTGTACTAGTTTATAGTAAGATTAAAATAGGAAAATGAGTCACATTCTTGTTCATTTTAATTTGTGTCTAAATAATAAATATGATGATTAATGTCTAACAAATCAAAGTGACAACGATTAAGGGACTTTAATAATAAATAAGCAAAAGCTATTTAGTTGATAAATATTATAATAAAATAAATTCACAAAAAGCTTTGCTTATGGAATTCATGCATGACACTACCTGAAAATAAGAATGGTAGTTACAAAACACTAAGCCTGAAGAAGAATTCTGATTTCATATTTGAAATAACCATGAAAAATATTATAAGAATCGGTTAATCGCTATCATTTAAAGGAATCATTGTTGACGGCGTAGATTAATGTGTTGTTTTAAATTACAACAAAGATTACTCGTGTTTAGATTTTATTTCCACGTATATAATTTTCGTTTGCAGGCTCATGTTTAATGCTGGAGGGTTATTTATAGGCATCCATTATTTAATCTGACAAATCTCTCTGGATTCAATTTTATGCGGAACAGTAAGTAAAGGAGAGGATGTAGATTTTATGAAAAATATAAGCCGAAGTTGGCTTTAAATAGATAAATATTGAGGCGACAAATTACCGCCATCATTCCTCTGTGGGTATTTGATGAATTGTATTCTCACACCGTGTTTCAGAATCATTTTTTCAACTGCGAGGTTATGAAAAATATTAATACGAAACTCTTAATTTATCCGTTTAACTTGTTTTATTATATATTTGCTTATGACTTTGTAGCTTAACATATCCTTTCACAGTTACGAAAAAAATCGTGGGTGGTAGTATATATTATTCGCTAATTATCATCACTATTTTTGTTAACGAATCTTGTTTAAAATTATTTTTATTTTGTTATTTTGTTACAGGTAAGTCGGTGTCATCATTTGATATTCCTGTTGAAGATTCATTGAATATTCCTGTTGGTATGTAAGAAAATGTACGAGGTTTGATCAGAATATCAGGAAAATTTTAATTTTTATCAAAAAACGTTTTTTATACATTTATATTGTTCCCTTCAAAATAGTATCCCAGAGATGCGACACATTTACGCCCAGCGCTTGTGATCATTTTTTGTCATAGCCTTAGGTTTAGTTAGCGGTTTTTTTCTTTTTTCATCTATCGTCGCAAATCGTTGTTTTTTTGCAGCGGGAGTAACATAGTCTCAGGGTGCCGTGCTTGAAAAATACGGAGGCTACAGCATCATTATGGAGTTATTTTTGGCTAAATGGTTTTAATTTTATTGCGGAAGTATGAGCTGGACGTTGTGGTGCAAAATCCAAAAGTTTTTTGTATCACAGTCGTGGTCGTTTTCCTCGGATTGTCTCACGTAAATGGCGTAAAACTGCTAAGTAATACTTATTGCTACCGTATAATCTTGCGATAAGAATTCATAATAGACGACGCCATTACAGTAGGAAAATCCAATAAGAACCTTTCATTCGATCGAAATCGGCGTACTTTCTTCGGTTTTGGTTCTTCAGAAAGCTTTCGTCGGGGTGATGGGACCTTTTTTCGTTTTCCTAACCGTACGGCTACGTTTCTCTCCTCGTACGTTAGATTTGAGTAACTGAATCATCAGGTATGTCGACTAGCAATTCTTCTATAAGATTACTTTCGTTGAAAATTCAAAATTTACACTTTTCTTACCGCAATTGTCAGTCAAAATTGTTTCATACGAGGCATAAGAGATTTCATTTCTTCAGAAACGTTTCTAACGGTGACTAGACGATTATATATTTATTGTCGATATCTTCATCGACAAAATGATTGTTGATGTGTAAAGACGTCCATCCATCCCTTCTTCAACGTCTTCACAACGTTTGCTTCACTCATCATAAACCCTTGGTGATGATAAAATCCACGCTAAAAGCTTTTTCTAATATCTTCAATCACTTCACTTCGTTTTATTCACATTTTTAAAGCAAAATTTCATGCAGGTACTACTCGATGATTTTTTCAAAAAATAAATCGCCAATCCTAATACTCGTAAAATACGTCATAATTACTCGACTGCAAAATTTGACTACGCTTCTAACATGCCTGAAAGTATTGATATATATTATAGAAAGTACTGCCTCGCGTTGGATAAGCACGAAATCAAGCAGAAAAGTTAGCTCGCAGAATTAAATATTCTCGTTATTTTATGATCGCACCTCGTAATATGTTTAGAATTAAGGAAAATTATAGGCTATACTTTCTTTCTTTTAGCGATTTCTTCGATATCCTTATGTTTAAATATTTCTTCAACATACTATTTAATTATTTTACCTCCGGTAATTATTGTATTTTTTATTCAAGAGGGTTAAATGTGAAAGGTTGTTCTTTGATATTGTCGCTATTTGTTGTACAGTTATTATTAGTTTATTGACAATTTCAAGAAGTTTTATATTTTTAATTCAGCATCATTAATTGTATGAATTTTTAGTAAATAATTTGCTCTTATGTAATTTGTTATAATTTTTTTTTACGTCTATTAAAGAAGATGTAGAATCATATTCCATCAAACGTCACAAAATACTGAAAATAACGGTCTTTATTACGTTGTCGGTAATTAAAAACGTTCTTCGTTGTTATTCAAAACCTGTCTGTGTCATTAATTTTGTAAAATAAAGGAGACTCGGCTTTCCCATTTTTTCTACACTATCACTCGAAAAGGAATCGGAGCGGTGGATAATTTTAAACACAAGCGTAATAAAAGTATCGGTCTACTAATGTATTTGAATATTTCTTAAACAAATTTAATGTTACGTTAATTTTAGCTTAATGACGCATTTCAATTAAGTTTGTGTTTTATATATAACGTAGTTAAAAATCAGTTGCTGTTAATTTAACGCGATAGATTGACTGACGTATAGAAGAAAGATTAAACGTGTCCGTGAGTCAGTTTTCATTAAATAGTTTTTTATTAGAGCTAGCCAAGTATACTCACTCTTTCCATTAATATTTTTTTCTTTTTACCTAGTATTTTTTTTGGGCGTTGTTCTTTGCGAGTTTATTTCTACTTAGGATTAACCCCCTATAATTTCTTATTCCGGATTCGATCGAAACTATTTTTAATTAATTTTTTCCTACGTAATTTTTCTTCGAGTTGATTATTTGTACTTTAATTATTTTACACTGTAATTTTTAACTTTTGATATTTTAAAAGAACTTGTATTTGTGAGCTTTGAAGTTATTGTAGAAAACAACTGTTATAAATTCGGCCTTCAAACCCGGCAGGAGGCAAGTCCTTTTATTTATATTTTTTAGGCGGTAGAAATATGAGAAAGAATTATGACGAGAGTTGGAGGAGGGGCCTATTTCTTTAAAGTACTGAAAATAAAGCCCCGTCATTGAACTAATATGAAGGTTTTTGAGGTTGTTGAAATTCACAGAATAGTGTTATGCCGCATGATGTTTTTTTAATCGATAGAACCAAGCGACTTTTGAAAAATATTATAAGGGGTTTTCGTATTTGTAAGGGCTATCGTATTCCCTGCGGTCTGTTTGAGGATCAAAGATTGTTATGATGCAAGTAGTGTGGTACACCGATTAAAATCTCCTTCCTCTTAGTTTGCGTAATCGAGATCGACTTATTTCTTTAGCGTTTTTTTATTTTCTGTCACAAGCTGAACCGTCCGATCGCCCGCGTTCTTATGGGTATCGCTTAGTAAGCGATACCCGTTGTGTTATCTCGTAAGATATTATCTCTGTTAAGAGAAAATTTTTATTAACATAGAAGAAAGTTTAGTCGTAATTCGAAAATGTCTAAGGAAATTTGTTTAAGATGTTATTTTTCTCGCTTGCAATCTTTTGCTAAAGTTCATCTTGGAAGTGTAATTTAAAAAAAAAGATTTCTCGAAAAGTGAATGCACTATTATTATTTTTTAAAGTTCATCCTTATCTTTTTCCTGTTTAGCCTCCGGTAACTACCGTTCAGATAATACTTCAGAGGATGAAAGAGGATGATATGTATGAGTGTGAATGAAGTGTAGTCTTGTACATTCTCAGTTCGACCATTTCTGAGATGTGTGGTTAATTGAAACCCGACCACCAAAGATTACCGGTATCCACGATCTAGTATTCAAGTCCTTGTAAAAATAACTGGCTTTACTAGGACTTGAACGCTGGAACTCTCGACTTCCAAATCAGCTGATTTGGGAAGACGCGTTCACCACTAGACCAACCCGGGGGATTTATTTAAAGTTCATCCTAAGCGAACGAAAGCAGACGATTTACCGGTTAATACCTTAAAACATAGCTAAGATTTCACTCCTTTAAACTTTTTACGTCTGATTACATTTATCTGAAAATTAAGTTAAAATGAGCTTTTACTTTTATTTGTAATTCCGCACACTTAGAAAAAAGGCGCAAATCTTGAAATATCACTAATAAAGATGAATTTTTGCTTCAGTTTTGTATAAAACGCAAAACTAACCTCAAAATACGAAGTGTGTGAGAAATGCAACGAGATTGGTAACACTGCGGGCGATCTGGCAACGCCGTGTCTACCGGTCTGTGCTAGACTGGTTTGTTCATCCGTTCCACATGCTCGGTACGAGTTTCAATCCGTTCAGCCAACACACTATTTTTGACAGCGCCATCAGTGAAGTTGTGTTTTTGTTGTGCGTTACGAAAATGGACCATCGGAATTCAGAGCGACGTTGTGCAATTAAGTTTTGTGTTAAACTTGAGGAATCCGCGAGTGTGACCTTTGAAAAGTTGAAACAAGCCTGTGGGGAACATTGCTTATCAAGAGCACAAGTTTCCCGCTGGCACAAATCATTTTTGGAAGGCCGAGAACACATTGAAGATCAACGTCGCTCAGGGAGACCCTCAACTTCAAAATCTGACGAAAACTTTGATCGTGTGAGGGTTCTTGTGAGATCAGACCGTGGTTTAACGATAAGGATGATGAGTGAAGAGTTAAATTTAAACGCTTTCACCGTACATAAAATTTTGACAGACGATTTGTACATGCGAAAGGTTTGTGCGAAATCGGTGCCGAAAAACCTCACAACGAAACAGAAGGACGATTGAAACAAAGCGGCAAAGCAAAGAATGGTACACTCCGTCATCTCCTCGATCGAAAAAATGTCGAATGAGTGAATCAGAGATTAATACCATGCTGATTGATTTGCTTTTTTGACAGTAGGGGTATCGTGCACAAAGAATTTGTTCCTCCAGGACAAATTGTCAACCGATTGTTTTACAAAGGTGTCCTTCAAAGGCTCAGGAAAAGAATGATTGGCGTGAGACCAGACATCGCAGACAAGTGGATGCTTCATCATGTCAACGCCCCGTGTCACACGGTCATTTCCATCAGGGAATGTTTTACCTCAAAAAGCATTTCCACGGTTCCTCAACCCCCCTATTCACCTGATTTGAGTCCTTGTGACTTTTCCTTTTCCCGAAATTGTAACATGTCTTAGAAGGACGTCATTTGGGAACTCTGAAATATTCAGAAGACTGTGACCGACCAGTTGAAGCGTTCTAGCGCTGCTACCAGGAGTGGGAACAACGACTCCGCCGGTGTACAGCTGCCCAAGGGAACTACTTTGAAGAAAATAATATTGTTGTTTGAAAAAAATAAAAACTTTGGTAAGTAAAAAGTCAGTCTCATTACTTTTCTCACACACCTCGTATACGGCATTCCTTGATAAATATAAGTTTTATATACAGTGTATATGGAATATTACGTATTGATAAATTTTTCCATTCTCTGATATTCCGAGAACACTTGGATCAGAATTTAAAAATATAAGAAAATTAAACGATATTTTTAATATTTAAATAACCGTAATCTCAACCGATATGGAATTAATATAGATAAATTTACCTGAAAACATCCTGAGAATCCAGAAAGCGTATTGATAATAGAACAATACAGATCACCCCACCGTTTTTTTAATTTTAAGTTAATCTTGATACAAACTCATTAATATGTTTTTTTTAAAATATAATAAACAATTTTTCTACATTAAATTCCCGTAGACGTTGTAAGAAAGAATTTCGTTATCAATGCAACGATTTAAAATACGCGTAACATTTCTTCTTATGTTCTCATATTTTTGCTATATCTTTTTAATGGATTATGTAAACTCCTGCATTATCAGTGCTATTTATTTTATAGCTATCGATTTTTGAGCAAAAGAAGTTAGAATAATTTAAATCCAACTGCTGAAGTCAAACGGTTACAGGAAAATATGTTTGTTTTTCTTATTAATTTTACTAACGTCCCGAATTAGCTGAAGAACTTAACCGAGCTTCACGAATCATTATAAAATTATATTCTATAACGTAAACATGAAAATCTTTACGATAAAAAAAAAACTATTATAATTATCATGTGTCTTACGAACGTCGGTTTCTTCAAAAAGTGATATAATATGTTTGTTGATGTGGCTATCAAATCGTACCTCGGTTTCTTTTATCCGATGCTCACTTTTCGTATTTTAAATAATAATTTTTATTTGTCTGAATAAACACGTATAATTAAAGCTCTGCGTTCAGTACAACGAAAGACGAAGTTGAAATAAATCAACAGGAAATTTTGAATTCGAAGAAGCCATTACCATCGGTGTAGAAAAAGTTTGGTCTGACCTCGTAAAAAAAAGAATATCATCTTCGTCCAGCCAAAATCGTGGTGTATGAAAATTCCAGCACTCTGATTATCTACCCGTTACAAGGTTAACAAAATTGAAATCCGTACGTTTCTCGAAATATTTTTGAGATGGCGATGCCGGGCAATTTAGCGAATGTTTGGTCGATACTTTAATTTCCTCTACAACATAGTCGAAAGGTTTGTTAACTGTATTTTAAATAAACGCATCGGTCTCGATTGTATTTTTCCTTCTGATATCTGAACAGATCGTATTAACTTTATCGAAAGTTAATGTTAATTACTGCCGGTCGTTCAACGATATATGTAACGGGTAATTTTACAATGTTCGTCCTAACTTGTATATATTGACGTATTTAAAGCAATTCAAGCACTTAAATTAAAATAAATAGTGTCAAACGACGTTAAAATTACAAAAAAATAATAAATAAAAATAAATAAATCTAACTTCTGTCAATAGATAAGTATAATTATGGTATTTTTCGTTCAATTCCATAAAAATATTTGACGTAATTTACATCAAAAACAGTCTAAGCCTAATTAGTAACACAAAAAAATTAATGAACTAAAATAGTATTTATTACTTAGTTTAGATTATAATTTAATTAGTTAATTTGGTTGTTTTTTAAAAGCGTTTTGTTTATTGTTGATTCAGTTTCTTATTTGGAACTTTCGTTATTCGTCATATGTTTGTATATTCTGCACCAATTATTTTATAATAAAAACTTATTTCCGAAATCTATTATTTGACTGTTATTGTTGAATTTTTTGCCCGAAACAGGACTCAGATTAACCGACTTACAGGGATTCAAATTGAATTCGGTTTTTTGTTGATCTCTTTTTTGATCCAACGCTTAGAAATACATTCAGGTCGTACCGAATAATAAATGTTTATCGGTAGGATTTTAAGAATTATGGTGTTCTCTTATATGTAGTGTATTTTTTGGTTGTGGCAATTTTTTTTTATTATTACAGTTTTAAGTAAAAAAGTTGTTATTTTTGTGAGACTGTGAAAGTTTTAGGTTGTAGATTTAAGATATGAAATTTAATCGAACGGAAGGCATGAAATGTGATTTTGTTAAGCGGGGAATCAAACCCGACGGCTATAAAAGTATCATTTATAGGCACGATTGAATATTTTACTTACTCGGTGAGTTCGCAATATGAAATGTTTGAATGTTCGAAAACCGGGCAATATTTCTATAAAATATCTTTTTTACAAAATATCCTGAAATACAGGTTGATTCAAAGAAACGGGAAATTTTGAAAGTTGTGTTGGTAGCCGTGGGCGATTGGTACCACTTGATAAATGGCACCAGCCTCCCTAACGTAACCTGCCATTTAGTTGTCGTGGATCCTTGGAGTGGTGCGCAACGTGCATTTGCTATCAAAGCGTTTTACAAAAACAATGACAGTGTGGAGGGAGCGCGTAGAGAATTTCGCCGTCATTTTAATCTGGGACTGCACGACCGTGTTCCATCAGTACATGCAATTAAAACATGGATATCTAATTTTGAGGAAACCGGTTCGGCAATGAAAAAGGAACCTCAAGGCCGTGAGCGAACCGTCTGTACACCGCAGAATGTTCAAGCTTTACAAGATGCTGTCACACGAAGTCCACATCGGTCAATCCGTCGTATCTCAGCATCTTTACGATCGCATAGTTCAAGCGTTCGAAGAATGTTAGTGAAGGACTTGCAATTCCATCCGTACAAGTTGCAGATCGTCCAGGAACTGAAACCGAACGATGCGGTTGTGCGAACACAATTCTGTAATGTAATGCTTCAGAAGATAAACGATAACGAAGAGTTGTTCGGGTTCACGAACTGTGGATGTCAGACGAAGCGCATTTCCGCCTCAGTGGATTTGTTAACGAGCAAAATTTCAGATACCAGGCACAAGAAAATCCTACACAGCTACACCAGCGTCCGTTGCACAGCCAGAAAGTGGCCGTGTGGTGTGCTATGTCATCTTACGGTGTTATAGGCCCTTATTTTTTTGAGGATGACAACGGTCTTGCGATTACAGTGACGTCGGCTCGTTACGTAGCCGTGCTTGAAACCTTTGTTGTGGAACAACAAAAGAGATTTCCACCGATTCTTAACACAGCCTGGTTTCAACCAGACGGAGCAACGTCACATACCGCACGAATGTCGATGGCAGCTGTACGCCGATTGTTTGGAGAACGTGCCATTTCACGAAACGGTGACATTAGATGGCCTCCCAGATCGCCTGATCTCTCAGCTTGCGATTAATTTTTGCGGGGTCACCTTAAAAGCAAAGTGTTCCACAGTAGACCTGCTACAACGGAAGAACTGAAGGCTAAGATCCGAGAAGCAATTGCGGAAATTCCAGTCGAGATGTTACGTCAAACCGTGAACAATTTAACGAAGAGACTTCGTGAGTGTTTACGTAGAAGAGGAGGTCACCTGGAAGATGTCATCCTTAAAAAATAAACTAAAATGTATGTATTTTAAAATGGCAACATTTGTACAATTACATGAAATAAAATTCATTTTCTAATAAAATTTTTCATTAACGTTATTTAATTTTTTAAATTTCCCGTTTCTTTGAATCACTCTGTATATAGTGAAGATTAAATGATAATTTATACGTTTATATTTATTAACAGATAGAGGATTATATCGAGTGTCCCTACTCGAATGTTCATTCTTAGTGTCGAGTGTTTGATGGTTAACGCGTAAGTTCTGTAGCGGAAAAGTTTAATGAGGCCGATAACTGATGTTTTTATGAACGCCTCGTTAAATACCCTACTCAATCGGTTTTGAAAATTAAAACATTATATTTGAAAACTTAGTAATAAAAATAAATTTGAATATTTTAATTACGATAAAACAGTGGAAATATAATTAAATTTTTTATTTTTTGTTACCGCAATCGAGTTGCGTCTTGTAAATATCGTCGTCGTTTTTGTGTTGTTTATTTATAAACCCACTGGTCCTCGCAAAATCGGTTGTTTAACGGCTGATTTTCGTAGTCGAAGGTTTTGAGGTTCAAATTCTAGTAAAGGTTATTCGCTTTTATACGGATGTGATTACTAGACGGCGGATACCGATCTACTTTGGCGGCTGGAGTTCAATTAAACATACGTCTTCAGGAACGGTCAGCCGAATCTGTACAAGACTACACCTCGTTTACGAATCATATATATCATCATAGTCTCATTGGGACTAGGGAGGAGGGTTGCTTGTTGTTCACTAATTGTACAGATTGTAATATCTTTTTTAATTAATCGATTTAAAAGTTAATCGGGTTAAAAAATGTATCGCTTTCTTAAAACACTGTATATGTGTAACTTACTGAATTAAAATTCTCCCTTCTTGATTGCGACAATTCTTTCTTTTTAATTATTTTTCACCATCGTATTCGCGTAACGGTTATTTTTAAAATTGTTTTTACTGTGACGTTTAATTAAAGGGTGTTTTGTAGGGGACGTATAAGCGTCTTAAATCCTCAGTACGTTTTAATGATAAGAAGGAAAAGGAAAACGGTTAAGAAAAATGAAAGAAAGATCTTGTATCGTCCGACGAATTCTTCTTAGTTTTATTAATGGCCGTCTCGTTAGATCTCGGTCATATCGATCGTCTTAGATAGTTTGTGGTTAAAGTAAAAACATTTTTCTTCATGACGTGAGATCGTTTACCTTATATATATATAGCCACCCTCTTTTCTTTTTAATTAAAGCGGTAATGTGTGGTATTGGCCATATTAATTCGATGATATTTTGTAGTAACGTTTTTATTTAATTTTTACGTCGGCTCTATATCGTTAACAGAAAAGTTTAATTTCTAAAATTTTGCCGTTTTTAGACTGATTTTTAAGATTTTTGTATGAAGCTTGAATAAACATGAACCTTTATTATTACTTCATTACTTCATTAACGTAGATAGGAAAATAAAAAAATGAATTAACGGTATCTGTTTACATCCTTAGACAAATTTACGTATGAATTTTAACGAAGATGGCGATGAATATATTCGTAGGTGAAAAACAGGGAAAATATGCAGGCAATTAAAAGTATTTACCTAACGAAAACAAAAAATCATCTGCGGTTTGTAAATATATTTTTAATGTCTACTAACGATAGTAAATTTAAACCGCAGTTTAAGCGGGAAATTTTACAATTCCTTCCACATAGAGATAAATTTAATACTTAGGAAAAATTTTTTAAATTTAAAATAACCTAATTACAATTTTTTTTTAATTTTTTTTTTTAAATGGATGTTCTCTAAGAAGTGGTTCCTTGCCCACTCGGACGAACACTGTGGTAGAGTCAACTGCAAGATGGCTCTTGATTAGAAAAATAATAATTTAATACTTTTATTTATAGTCGCATCAACAATTAGTCATTAGCGACGTATCAGTGTAATGAAACTGTACCGGTAAATTTGTAGTCTTGAACCCACTCGAGTTGACCACTCCTGAGATGTGCGGTTAATTGAAACCCAACCGTCAAAGAAAACCGGTATCCACGATCTAGTATTCAAATCCGAACAAAAGTAACTACCTATTAGAAAAGGTGAAGGAAAAGGGTGGGATTTTAGCGAATCGGAAAAGCCGTTCTATGTGTCCGGTGATCTTTGGAAATCATCCGAATCGATCGTTTGTAGGTTTGATGATAATACATTAATGAACGGAAAGGTATTCTTTATTTGCTGCGTATTTAACTTCTCATTGATCGAAGCGTGGCATCGAACGGATTAATATCGATCCGGTTTTTACTATGAAGAACGAGTGACGGTAAACGGTAACGTTTGACTGACGTAGCTGAAATGTGTTGATGTAATTAAAAAAAAATATTTTAAGTTTATTAATCATTTCTGTAGATTATAACAATAGAAAAAAAGACCTAGATTAAATAGAAATAGGTGGATGAACGTTCAAGAAGGAAACCTTGTCCGACAGGGTGATCTACGTATAATATTGACGTATGGCTCGATCGAGTGTACCGGATAAAGGGAAGAAGAAGAAGAGTTGCAGAATCGCATTAGACTCAAGAAATCGATAACTAGAGAAATTTATGAAGCTACTCTAAGGAATTTGAATAGTGCATTTTTATCTTTTCGGTATAAGGATTAAATTTATTTTTTGTTTAATTAGAGGATTTTTTTATTTAACTTTCATACCTATAATTTAAAAATTTTTCAGTACATTTTTCTCGGTAGCTGTTTTTAAATTAATTAGCATATTTCAAATTAACTTGCGCGTTTTAATCTTTCTATTTCTTTGTTTATTGGGCTCTTTTACGGAAATTTAAAAGGATTAAATTTTAATGAGGAGGTAGGAACAAAGAAATTCAAAATATTCCCTTATTATTATTATTATTATTCTGGCTTCTGCAGTATTATATTGTTTGGGAAACGATAGAAGGGGTCGGTTCCGTTACGTGTGGTAAAAGAAAGAAGCCGCCGGTGCACAGAATCGTGCCGGTTGCATACCGTTCGACGATTCAGGAGCCCCAAAAAAAGAGGAAGAGTTGATCCTAACGTTTGGCGTGGGGGGTTCGATCGTAGCCCGGTGCCTGTGACGTCAGCACTCGTGTTCGCTCATACCTTAGTGAATAACTAACCCCTCCGCACCGTCGCCCCCTTAAACTACCCTTAGACTGCTATGACGTCATTCACTGCGCATTTAATGCCGTGTACTGTCTGTCCGTCCTTTTCTGTCCTATCGCTACCCCGTTCTTCTTTGACATCCCCGATCGTGTGAATATTATAATTCGGCTGACTGTGCACTTGACCCGCATCGCGAATGTCGTTTACTTCGACGGTTTGTGCATTATGTATACCAAAGTATTAAATTTATGTATTTTGCGATAACATAATACGAACGCATAGCAGTACGCAAGATGCACGCGCACAAAAATAAGCTCGCGTGGGCAGTTGAAATGACGTGCACTTAAATGAATTATGCTGTGAAAGTACGTAATATTCTGTATCGATGTGTGTATGTGTAGGTTTTCAATCTTCATCGTGATTTCAAATATTCCTTATTTATAAAAGCGTTGTTGAAAAGTATTATCGATTAATTTTATCGTAATTAAGATAACCTAAGATCGCAGTAATTTTTATTACATATATTTTTATTTTCTTACGATATCGTCATCGTTTACCTCGTTTAATTTTATGTATGGTTATGTTATATTTATTAAACGATTAACCTCCCTCGATGGGTCTGGACGTGAGTCTACGGTTCACTTCAAAAATGTCATAAACTTGGGGATGGACGAAAGAGTTCCTTAAATAAGCGTAAGTGTGTTCTTGGGTGGTATTTTATTAAATGGAGTCAGGAGTTCTTTTTGCGACCTATCTTCCCCATACTATCATAGGAAAATTTTGTATAACATTCTCATCTTCTATTAGTCCTATCATTATGAAATTTTTTGTGCTGTTTACTCTATCCTTGATACATATTTTAAAATGAGGATTTTTTAAAAATTTTAATTTAAACAATAAATAAAAATGTTTTTTTATTCTGTTGCTACATGTATCAAATTTTGGTCACTTTAACTGCATAGAAACATACAGAAACTGTTTTCAACAAGTATTTCATGTTAAAATGTGTATATCGATATGTAAAGAGACGTGCCTCAAAATTTGGGTTTGATTGGTCGTTTGGTTTCTGAGAAAATGTTCCCTTTGTGCTAAAATAGTAGAACTCACAACATTTGAAAAATAAAATACGATGTAATTAAAATACAATTCTATCCGACCTCAAAATAGGCCAGCTCTTATTCTTCTTCCTGCTTGTCCTCCAACTCTCTCTTGGCAACCTTCTTTTCTCGTGTGGCTAATCTCTCGTAATATGAAACTGACTTTTCAACTCGTGGGATTCGTCATGTGTCAAGTTCTTTCATGGCCTTTACCGTGTAATATCCAGGCTGAAGTCCAAGA
The DNA here is from genome assembly GCF_047948215.1 of Lycorma delicatula. Lineage (NCBI taxonomy): Eukaryota > Metazoa > Arthropoda > Insecta > Hemiptera > Fulgoridae > Lycorma > Lycorma delicatula. The sequence continues at coordinate 154,765,345 of NC_134460.1, forward strand.
CTATGAATAACATCACAACTGACGTTTCCTTTGTTGAATGTAGCCGCAGCCTCATATACGCCAAATTCAAGAGTTTTTCTTTTTATAAATACATTTTTTGGAAGCACTGTCCACACTACATTATTGAAGTATTCATTTACATTTTGAGTAATTCCATGAATGCACTTGGTCAATAAATTACGGTTTGATAAAGCTTGAAAAACGGGTTTTATTACTTTCAAAATTGCCCTAAGGAAACTTCTCCTGTGTTTATAAGGTGGTTGCTGAGGATCTACCAAGTGTTTATTATATTTACACGAACTATTTATTCCTTTAGGACACAACCTGTGACCATCTGGTTCATCAGTGTCACGTACGCTGGAGAAAAATCTATTTGGAGCACAAATTTCAGAAATTTCTTAAAATTAGAAAGGAAAATCGTACAACAATGTCAAATATATCAAATTAATCACAGGATTTTTAAATATAATAAACTGAAAAAAAAGACAAAAATAAGATTTTTGAACTGCTGACTCCCCGTAAATAAAGTTACAACATTTTGTTACAGCATTTTGTGTCGTTAGATGCAAATGCATCGATCGGCCAGAAGATATACTCCGATCTCCAGTTGAATTTAGTCGGGACGGCTGCTCACTATCCGATAAGATCCTTGAGGCTAGTTGTCTCTTATCGCGAACCATTTTTGAATAGATACCCGATTCTCGTTTTCCTTTAATTTTAATCCATTTTCTGCCGGTAATTTCGAATGAATATTGGCCGACGGGTTGTGTGTTGAGATCGTGTGGACCGTACAAATAGGACAACTTCAGAATCTTCGGTGCATCTTCTGTTCTTCTGTTCAATCTTCTGTTTTGTGAGGTTCGGTGAAGTGCACCTGCCAAGCCGTTTCGGAGACTAAGTTCCTATTCGCGGCTTTACAAATAGGAACTACATATAGTTTTCTATATGTAAAATACAGACGTCAATTACACAGCCTTTTTGGTCCATTTCTCACATTTCCAACTACTCACACAAAACAGAAATTAGTCGATCAAAAAAGAGCCATCCTAAAACAATACCTTACAATATTTAATTTCAAAACCATCAAACACAGTAGCTCTCGAAATAAACACGATGAACAAAGTAACATAACAATCAGCGAATCAGTTGCGCCCAGAGAACAGATCGATCACTCAAACACAACGAAGCCTATCTCCCGACAGAAACGTTAGCACTCAACACCAACACACAAAAAAGAACAAACGCCCGCGAAAGGAGACGTAACTACCATCTACTCGTACCGGTCACCACGCATTTACACCAATATTAATCACCTCTCACATAAACAGTCATAGAAGTAACGGTAATTACAACTGGGGGAATTACAACTGATACCATGACTCCGACTCCACACTAAGAAGCCCCTTCCCCAGTTTAACCTTTAAGCTGAAGATACAATAAATACTCAACTCGATCAACATACGTATAATACCCCGGCACATTCAAGCACCGTAGAATACGTTCCCACGATAATATATACAGCGGCACCGCTCTCGCACAGAAAAAATAGAAACTACAACGAAGACCTTGAAACCCTAAGAGCACAAAACCAAAGCCCAGCCGACAAATAAGAATTGAAAATAAAATCAGTAATAACAAAACTCAGAGCATCTTATGCGATTCGCAAATGGCAGTAACTCAGAAGGCATTACAAAAGCCGTGAACAATCTCAAATCCAAGTCACCCCGACAAAAAAAATCCAAAAAAATATACGACTCACTCAAACAGAAACTATCCGTTTACGCCGAAAGACTCCATAAGGTCAACGAATCCAACGAAAGAAAGGAAACAATCTTTTCCGAAGGAGTGATAAACAGATTTACAAAAAAAAAAAAAAACAATTTTGAATAACCAAACAGCAATAGAACCACCATACAAACAAGAATTTTTCGATTTCCGGAAAAAATTTCTGGTCAGAACCCATATCTCACAACAATAACATCCCCTGGGTCAAAGCAAAGAAGACAATTCACCTAGCCGCATACACAGAACAAGGAAACAGCACACTTACAACACAAGATTTCACAGAAACAATCAAATACACACAACTGGAAATGCCCCGGCGTAGACAACATCCAAAACGTTTGGTACAAACAGTTCACCTCAACACACGAAGCTCTCGGACAGCAAATTAACAAAATTTTACTTCAACCTCAGACACTCCCTAAATTCATCACACAAGGTATAATGTACATCAAACACCAAAACCCATAGATCAAACTATCGACCGATCACCTGTCTTCCAATCCTTTTCAAGATCATCACTGCAACAATCTGTAAGGAGATAGAACAGCGCCTAAAAAAATCAACATTTTCACAGAAGATCAGAAAGGATGTAGGAAACAAAGCCAAGAATGCAAAAACAACTTGTCGTAGATAGCGTCATCGTGGAACAAACTGAAAAAAAAGAAACCTTCTCACCTGTTATGTAGAATACAAAAAATTGATCGTCATACACTTGTAAAAATGCAACTCGAAAACGAATTCCTAAACCGGCTTAAATAACCTCACCAAAGCCATAAACACATTTGGCATATCTGTCCTCACATACTCCTTTGCCATCATCAAACGGTCACGCTCGAATATAGAAAATATTCATTTCCTCATCCGCTCTGAACTCGCTAAACGTAGGATGCCACACGCCAACACATGCAATGAAGGACTCACCGTAGAGAGAAAAGGAGTGGTTGTACAGTCGCTACACACAAAACAGGTAACGGACACTCAGTAATTTCTTTCGTACGAAGCAAACCGGTCTACATTCAGCGATAGTAAAAGGAGACAAAAACTACACATCCCTCGCCCTCCCCCTGTGCCGTAAAGCCACGCAGCAGACACGCTCAACCTCTCATAAGCGCAGCAAGAAAAGAAGAACACCCGGTTACAAAAAACACTTTACGGAAAACACATATACCGCATCACACAAGACTACATCGATAAAAAACATACGCCTGATTACGGGGCGGTCAGCTCGTCTCCGAAACAGAGCGGATTTTATTTGCCGTCCAAGACAAAGTCATAGCGACACGAAATTACAAAAGATACATATTCGGCGACCGATCCTCCATAGATGACACGTGAAGGAAATGCCATCGACTAAAGGAAGGAGTGGAACACATCACAGGTGGACGCAGAGCACTAGCCGGAACCGAATACACAGCCAGACATAACGCAGCAGCACTGGCCACATAAACTCGTGGAAAACAGGGATCCCTACTACAAATACACAACGACATACATACTCAAAAATACTAAATACAAACAGCACTAGGATTCATCTTTATCTAACATTCAAGCTGATAAACCAATCCCCGCAAAAAGAGCAGACATCACCTTCCAACCCAAAAAAATTGCCTACCTAGTCGACATTGCCGTCCCCGACGACAAACATTCAAACCAAATACGCCGATCTAGCGGTAGAAAAAAAGGCTATGGAAAGAAGAGGTCATCATCATCCCTCTCAGTCACGGGCCTCACACTTCATACATTCTCACCAAATCTAGTACAATTAGCACCCAATACACACATACATAGAAACTTCCAGAAATCAGTCGAGCTGAAAACACGCAACATTGTTAGATTTTTCTTTAATACAAAATCGTAATAGTATTAGTAGTGAATCGGCATAGTTCGCCAGAGCACATGCTTTACGGTTACTTTATGCTTCGAATATTTACTTTAACGTACTTGTTTTGGCGAATACGCCGATGAATAATTTTTTCATGTTTCTTTAACGGTATCGATTATACGTGTAATATTATACCGCAAATAAATGAAAGCGTATAAGAAAAAGAAATTGTCGATCGATAGAAAAAGTTGTGTAATCCTGGGAAAAAAGAAAGACAAAGACGTTTGTCGTACATAAACACTATAATATTATTTTTCCGTCCATGTCTTTCCTTAATTTCAGTTTGTTTATCTAAACCTTACTGACAAAGTCAGACTTAATCGACTGGAATAGCTGCAGTTATCTCAGTTACACGATTAATTAATGAGGTACCAAATTTTTATTTTTTAAACTACTTTACAGCTCATTTGTACAGAATAATATTATATAGGAATTACTACCGATACGTTATTGTATTTACCTTTTCAGGATGTAGCTAAATAAAAAAAATTTTTGTGCGATGAAAGTCGCAAACGAAGTGGTATAAAGTTTAAAATTTCACAAAAAGAATTTTTTTATTAATTTACAACAGTTTATTTTTATAGCCAGAACAATTATCTCCGTTAAAAAAAATACGTAACGTTCATTTGTATTCGGTCGGAGAGGTGGGAAAACCCATTTTCTTTTACTGTTGCAGGCCGAGTCACGTTCACAATGAAGTAAGAAACCATTTTATAAACCACCTAAAGAAACTTATTATTTGCTTTTCTTTTCTTTATGTACCTTATTCTTTATAATTTATATCGTCGTATTACGCATTCTTTAACAATATTTGTGCCCTTTTATTATCTTTTTTACGTAGAAAATTTAATTTTTATTTGAATATATATTAAATTTTAAACCACAAAATTTGAATAAGACGTAAAATTAAAGAAATTTTATTTGCCAAAATATTCTTCGAATTTAATTTTTCTTATTTTATAACGATTCAGTGTTTTCCCCTATTCCCCTAAGGAAAAGAATCGGTACGTAAAGTGTATAGTTTCAAAATAGGCTGATCACAATACGACTGATACGGATGTGACTCGTGTGGAACAGTTGAAGAACAAAAGGTACCCGAGTCGCTTTCTTTAAAATTATAACGTTCATTCGAGACGTGATTTACAGCGATACGAATACCGTACAGATCGACGTAGAAGACCGCTTCACATCTGTTTTTCTAGTACATTAATCGGATACCTTATATTATCTTTCCTATATTAAATGTCAGCTGCGACACGTAGTAAAGCACTTTAGGCACGATTAGCGCAACACGTAGTCGCTTTCTTTGAAATTTGTCGCCTTCATTAAACGAACGTTTCCTGTGATGAACCGAATACCGGTGTCGGTTGGAAATCTTATCTACATTTTGGAGCGCTTGACATCCTGATATGCAAAAGTATATCTGACTAGGTGAAAAAAAAACTATATTCTTCAGTACCCTAGTAAACCTGCTCACAGGATACCTATTTTTTAGGTTAAAGTCATATTATTAACTTCTGTCCCTTTAAATACGGGAAATAACAGAGCAAGAAATCGATCGTCTTTGTTAGTTTTTCGTACACGAAGATTTGAGAAACCAAAATTTTCTCCGCAATACATTCTTTGTTGGAAACGTCTTCCCTTGGAGTATTTTCCATTTTTACATTCATAAATAAAGTTTTACCGCTGTTTTTGTATTAAGTTAAATAAGTTTTCCTATCGAGATTGTTTCTGCGATTACAGTTTCTGTTAAAAGACGTTATCATCATCCATTTTTCATTTAAATACGTTGCCGATATTGTAGACTGTAGACTTGTAACGTAGACTGGAATAAAATGTTCAGCATTTTAAAAAAATTAGGGTTCAAATACAGAGATAGAAGAACAATTGCTAACATGTACAGGAACCAAACAGCAACAATAACAATTGAAGAACATAAGAAAGAAGCCCTAATAAGAAAGGGAGTCCGACAAGGATGTTCCCTATCTCCGTTACTTTTTAATCTTTACATGGAACTAGCAGTTAATGATGTTAAAGAACAATTTAGATTCGGAGTAACAGTACAAGGTGAAAAGATAAAGATGCTACGATTTGCTGATGATATAGTAATTCTAGCCGAGAGTAAAAAGGATTTAGAAGAAACAATGAACGGCATAGATGAAGTCCTACGCAAGAACTATCACGTGAAAATAAACAAGAACAAAACAAAAGTAATGAAATGTAGTAGAAATAACAAAGATGGACCGCTGAATGTGAAAATAGGAGGAGAAAAGATAATGGAGGTAGAAGAATTTTGTTATTTGGGAAGTAAAATTACTAAAGATGGACGAAGCAGGAGCGATATAACATGCCGAATAGCACAAGCTAAACGAGCCTTCAGTAAGAAATATAATTTGTTTACATCAAAAATGAATTTAAATGTCAGGAAAAGATTTTTGAAAGTGTATGTTTGGAGTGTCGCTTTATATGGAAGTGAAACTTGGACGATCGGAGTATCTGAGAAGAAAAGATTAGAAGCTTTTGAAATGCGGTGCTATAGGAGAATGTTAAAAATCAGATGGGTGGATAAAGTGACAAATGAGGAGGTATTGCGGCAAATAGATGAAGAAAGAAGCATTTGGAAAAATATACTTAAAAGAAGAGACAGACTTATAGGCCACATACTAAGGCATCCTGGAATAGTCGCTTTAATTTTGGAAGGACAGGTAGAAGGGAAAAATTGTGTAGGCAGGCCACGTTTGGAGTATGTAAAACAAATTGTTGGGGATGTAGGATGTAGAGGGTATACTGAAATGAAACGACTAGCACTAGATAGGGAATCTTGGAGAGCTGCATCAAACCAGTCAAATGACTGAAGACAAAAAAAAAAAAAAGCCGATATTGTTTTCCCGTTTTAATTAATCTCTATTCATATGCGCTTTTATAAATATTGTACTTTTGGGAACTATTAAGTAATTCTGTGCGGTTGAATACGGGCTGTTCTACGGCTATTTTATGACCGGTTTGCGACCTTTTTTACACGACACATGTAATATTTAAAGAACATAATTTTGTGAATTTGTTAAATTTGCGTGTACGTGAACCCTACCGAAGATTAAACGATGAGGTCGTAAACGTTTTGAGAAGGAAACCCTCACCTTAAAAGGCTTTTATCTAAAGGAAGCTTTTCTGTAGATTAAGCGGGAAACTTCCTTTCCATCTCATTTAGCTTAGATGAGATGTTCCGCGGGACAGAATAAAGATAGAAAAATTGAGGAAGTCATTTAGGGAAGTCCGTTACATTGCAATACTCTTTCTTCCTCTTTTTATACGGATTATATCTAAAATATTTCGGTATCCACAAAAACATATAAAACTATTAGTTTTGATTGTTATTTTGTTACTACAAATGTAGTAATTGTTTTTGTACTTTTAGTAAAGCCTTTCACCCTTACTCGATCATATCAATTTTTTTTTTTTTTACCATTATATGATCGCAAAACAAAAGAAATGCGGTGGACTGTGATAAGGTAACACTAAAAGCTACGTTTAACTTTTCCAAGTTGGCACTTCATGTTTCTGCCAATGCTTTATATACGTATGAATTTAATAAAAACGTAAATTTGAAAAAAATTGATCTTAATCTGGTATAATATAGTATAGCGTGGTTAACATATTGTATAATATTAATATAACATAGTATTATCGATTGCTTTAATTCAGATGTGATGTTTTGTAACTTTAATCGTTTATATTTAGGATTGCATCAAAGAAAACATTCATTTGGAGTATTTCTGTTCGAAGCGTATAAAAAATGGCCCCGTGCAATTTACAGGTAAAATTATCGCATAAAATTCTAACTAATATTCGCTAAATTTTATTAGTAAAAGAACGAAAGCTACTACTATTTAGTACGATTTAAATTAACACGAATAATAATTAAATTATCTTAAATCGATTGCACCTATAAATTAATTCTTAAACAGAAATTTGATATAACCCTCCCTTTAATCTACAAGTAAAGTAAAGACAGATTTTAACGAGTCGATGGACTCTTAATCGATACAACTAAACCGCGCCGAATTGTTCCACTTTTGATAGATTACGCTGACGATTCATCCCTTTTGGGAACTAGGTTAAATTGATTTTCTGGAAGTATTATGTTTAACAAAAGTCAAGAAATATATATCAGATGTTAAAATTTGTTTCGTAATTATCATAAGGAAAACTAGCATTCATTACGATAAATTAACGGTAGGATATTAATATAAATTAAAATATTGCAGAATGATAAGTAGACTACTTCCGAGATAACTCGTTTAAAATTACGGACAAATTTAATCACGTTACGGTATACAGCTGAATAAGAGATCAAGGTCGCAGGAAATAAACAAGACATGTCGTCGATGAAATGCTAATGCAAAACTAATTAAATCTTAACTGTTTGTGTCTACAAAGATTTTACATCGTTTTACGCGTGAAAAAGACTTAAATATTGGTTTCGGATATAAGAAAATCTATTTCGAATTAATCTTACGATGGAAAAAATTTACGAAAATTATCACTTTAATTTCGCATTCTGAAGTGGAATCTATAAATTTCTATACAAACATAATTATTTAATTTGCTTTTAATGGCGTTTAAAAATTTAAGAGTTACTTGTCTGGAGATACAGCTGGGCCTTCCTCAGTTGCCGATCGACTTGAATCGTTTATCTCATATGTATATTAAAAATATTAATGAATATTCATAAAATCGTATCGGTTCGCTGTATTATTTTGTAACTGTCGCATTTTCATAAAAATGTTTACTTAGTAGGAACTGAAGTATCTCTGATCTATGCGAACGTCAATGTACCCTCTTAAATATTGATGTTTATCTTAAATTATTCTTATACCGTTAACCGTTATTAATTACATTGAATTTTACCGGTTTCTAATTTAAAATTATTACATCATTTTTTTTTTTAATAACATTTAAAAGAATAATAGAGTTTATTATTGATCGGTGAGAGAATTGAAAAAAATTACTTTGTTTCGACCGGTAAGGTCGAATCGTTTTACACATGAAAATACGGTTGTAAATTTTCTTTAATTCGTATTGCTCGTATGAATTATATCGGCGAATACATTTCTCGTCAGTTTTTTATCGCATAAGTATACCGTTTTTCAAATGATGTATTGTGAATGTTTGAAAAAATATAGCTAATTTAAGAAACATGAGACTTATCGATTGATAATTTTTCAAAAATTGTTACGTTTTTTATTTCATCCATCGTTATTTAGATACCAAATGAAATTATATATTATATTATATTATTATTAATTATATTAATATTATACCAAATGAAAATATTTGGTATAAGAATTTATACTTTATTTAAATTTCCTCTAGAGTAATAAAAACGGATGTGGAGTTGAATTTTAGGAACGTTTATATATTCTTCCAAACTACAGGGTGTCCCATATAAAACGCCGCAACCCAACCTTATATTGGTAGGTATTGAAATAATAAAAAGACATGTGTAAATGTAAATTTAATTTTTATTATTACCATCCATTACCTTACATTTAGAGTAAATGTTGGAAGTAGCAGCCATCTTGTTGAATACAAGCTTCAATTCTTTTTACAGCGTTTCTTGCAACTTTTTTCAAAGTTTGTGGCTGGATATTTAATACAGCTTGTTCAATATTGACTTTGAATCGTTCAAGCGTTCGTGGTTTGTCGCTGTAGGCTATTTCTTTGAGGTAACCCCGTAGAAAAAAATCCGCCGCAGTCAAATCTGGATATCTTGGTGGCCACAAGCCTCGACCGATAACACGATTACCAAAGAATTCCTCGACGAAATCAGAAGTTGAACCCGCGTAGTGCGATGTCGCACCGTCATATTGTAGCCGGCAGTGTCTTGTCTTCCTCTTGCAAGAGTGTGATGAACCGAAATAAAATATCCTTATATCCTTCTGCATATAGTATAATGCTACCCTTCCCGATCCGGTTTCATCGACCGGCGCCACTTAGTCGTTTACATTTCCTTCATCGGATAACTTTGATGTGAACTTAAATGGTTTGTCTAGCGGTGAACGCGTCTTCGCAAATCAGCTGATTTCGAAGCCGAGAGTTTCAACGTTCAGATCCTAATAAAGGCAGTTATTTTTATACGGATTTGAATACTAGATTCATACCGTGGATATACCTGTGTTCTTCGGTGGTTGAGTTTCAATTAACCACGCATCTCAGAAATGGTCGACCTTAGACCGTACAATACTGCACTTCATTTACACTCATACATATCATCCTCTGAAGCTGACGGTGATTCTCTGAGATTAAAAAGGGAAAGGATTATTTTGACTCGCTGTTTATCATAATGTGCCGTCTAGAACCGCAGCATTCTTTTTGATTAGTCATGTCGTATCACCATTTTATTAATTCACAAATTATAATATGTTTGTATATACATAATATGTTTCTTATCCTCTACGCGTATAACATCCCGTTCTACTGAAAAGAGCAATCTTAATACATTATTAAATCATGTTTATAACTGCTAAATAACGATTCATCGATGATTTCACAGAACGTTATTATCGATAATATTGTTTCTGTACGATGATTAATTACGTATAGTAGAGAAAGAGAATGCGTCGATAGAGAATATTCTCTAATTAAGAGGATTCTACTTGAAAATTAACTTCCGTTATGTAGACGGTCGTAAAATATGATTTATTCAGTGTTATATGTTGATGGGACTTTTTCCAACACTTTTTTATCGAAACTTAAATTTAAGTTCTAAAATATCATTAATTTTTTTATTGAAATGCGGGTATTATGTTTTCATTTTATAATATCGCTCGATTTATTTTTTTAATGAAAGATTTGAAATTATTTTTTAACTTTGTTATGATATTTTCACGTATTTTTATTTTGTTTTATCATAACTTGGTTTGAAATACTTATTTATTGTAATAACTTTATAAATTAAAAAAAAATCATTATTTAGTTTCAAGATACGATTTTTTATATTGATTTTCTTTCCTGTTACGCCTTTCTAAATTTTTTCTCATTTATCTTTTGCCTTTTTATCCTTTTTTTATTGATTTTGTATGTTTTTAGCGAGCGATTTAGTCTTGTTGTTGTTACTTAATTTCTTTGTCGTTAGTACAATACTTTTAGGATGTAAAATATTTTACCGTGTAGATTGAAGTTACCGGTGATACACGGTATGGTTTGGTTAGTTGCCGGTCTCTCTATTGTAAATTATTGCAGTCGCTTAAAATTTGGATTTTTACTTATTGCGGCGTTATAAACGATTTATTTTTACTCGGTTTTTCTATTATTTTACTATAATTTTTAAGTTACGTTAGGTTTTTATTTGTAAAACATTTTTTTACGTTGTGATATGCGTATTTTAGTTTAAAATGTTAGACGTGTTAAACGTACAATTAATTCGTTTACGTCAGCTTTTTGATATCGGGCAAATTGTCGTGGGATTCCAGTGATTGCTTTTATTCCCAAACCGCGAAGTTAAATTACGAAAGAATGAACGAAACGTGTGTGTTTGTGGGTGTGCGCGCGCGCGCATATATATATGTGGTTTCCTGGTAACGGTCGGTTGCGATGCGCATGTGCTAAGTTTATATGTTCGGTCGCGTGTACTTTTTCTGGTTTATATGATCGGATTTTACGACTGTTCTAAACTTCACACAGCTGAGGACTAATAGTATATTCCCACAGGTTTGGCCATACGTTTTTCAGTAAAAAAAAGAAGTAAAATAAAATAAAACGAGCTTCGTATAATTCTTTTAACATCATTCGCTTTTTATTTAATGACCACAAAAAAGGTTATACCTGTATACATTTATTACTTACACATTTATCATTGATTTCGATGTGTATCTTTTTTTATTTTTATCTATTATAGAATTATTATGCGCGTCATTTAATTGCAACTGTACGTCTAGCGGTTTACCCTTCATCACAGAGAAGAGGCGGCTCTAATCTTATTATTAATTATAATTATAAATTATCCTCACGTAAATTATTACTATTGGATTTAAGCGATCCGATGCTGTGGATTTATTAAAAACGGATTAAGGTTAAAAATTACACGTCAATCGTTTAATGAATGGAGAAAAACGAGCGATAAATCATAATAATTAGAACGGTAACATGTAATATGCTTTGTTAAGCAAAGATGCCTTGAAAAATTTTCTAAGTAAGGACCGTTTTCAGTTTTCGCCATTAGGTGCGATGAAAATTGATTGCGTTAGTGTAGCATGTTTATTTATATCAACGATCCTCTGTTTGCAACAATACATTAACGGTATTTGCGTCATGGCCCTGCTGAAACGGGTTCTACAGTAAATAATCCCGCGAGTTGAGAAGAGCAATTAGTTATCTACTGCCGAAAAGCAAATCTGCTGCTGATATTCATAGAGAAATTATTGACTTTTGAGAACCCGGTGTAACGTCCGAAGGTAAAGTTCACCGGTGGTGTCGTTTGCATCGTCGAGGAAGAGCGAATGTTAATAACGAAGAATGTAGCGGTCCCTGACTGTCATCACAGATGAATCGACTAAAAATGTGAATGTAAAAATTTGTGAAAACAGTTTACTGTTTCTCGGTTATCGATTGAATTTAACTGTTTCGCGATAAGTAATTTACGACATTATAACTGAAAAACTCTCTCTTTCCTGTTTAGCCTCCCGTAACTACCGTTTAGATAATTCTTCAGAGGATGAGTGAGGATGATATGTATGAGTGTATATGAAGTGTAGTCTTGCACATTCTCAGTTCGACCGTTCCTGAGATGTGTGGTTAATTGAAACCCGACCGCCAAAGAACACCGGTATCCACGATTTAGTATTCAAATCCGTGTAAAAATAACTGGCTTTACTAGGACTTGAACGCTGTAACTCTCGACTTCCAAATCAGCCGATTTGGGAAGACGCGTTAACCACTAGACCGACCCGGTGGATTTATAACTGAAAAACTGGGTAGCAGAAAGTCGTGTTCAAGGCGGTTACCAAAAATGTTGACAGAAACAAACGAAGAAAAACGACTTGCAGCAGCTCAAACATTTTTCAGACGCTACGAAAATGAAGGTGATGATTAGTGGAAATACCTTGTGATGAAATATGGATATTTTATTCATATGTTGAGACAAAGCAGCAATCGGTGCGATGGCGGCATACATCGTCCCCGAAGTCGGAAACGTTTGAGCGAGAAAGTTCAATGAAAACGATTTCGGCTACGGTGTTTTGGTGCGTCTAAGGGATATTGCCGATTGAATTTCTTGAACGTGGAGGAACTGTTAATGCCGATACGGACTGTGAAACGCTTAAAAAACTTAGACGTTCGATTCAAAACAAAAGGCGCGGGAAGGTAACCAACCTACACGGCAAACGAAAGGGTTGAACGACTGCGACTATTTCGTCGGGAAATACTTACTTACTCCATTTTTCCATTTAAAATGATGGCTTGCATCGCAGAAGTTTGAAGAGGATGAGGAATTGCAAAACAGAGTAATTAATCGGTTTATATCACAGGCTAATTAGTCTGTCTTGGTGGAGTATTTTTAGAAAATTTTCCGTAACATCAGGATGTTGCCACTGGATTTTGTGTCCTGATAAAGACTCTTTGATTGTGGCCTAAGTAACTCGACGTTTTGGAACTTCTTACAGTGTATCTTGTAATAATTTACTTGCGGTAGTTGTAAGAAGAATAGATACGGCTCATTACGTACGGAATCTTCAACCTCGATTGATTGTGGAAGATATGGTCGGTGTAAAAAATGAACATCATGTTTTCTGGAACGCCCGACATGATCAGCTAATAATTTTGGAGGAGGTATTTCCACTATTTTTCCGTGTTTCTTTTTTCATAAAGAAGATGTGTCAGAAAAGAAGACTAAATAAATAGGTTTTACCGAAATGAACGTAAGGTGAAGTATTTATTTAATTGGGTACTGAGAAAGTCACGGTGCTGTTCGGTATTAGTTGAACATTACCGGATACTAAGGTTGAAATTAGTGGAATAGTGACGTTTCTTACGCGTAGTTGGTTGTTTAGACTGGAAATTGTTGATGATGTCAGGAAAAGAGGGTGATGCTGTGTTTTCGATGATGATTTAATGGTGGAAACTACTCTTCCTTCGTACCTCAGAAATATCCTTTGTCTAAAAGTATGAGCAGCCACCATTTTCAAACTGAAAATTTGATGAAATTTCCGCCTATTAGCAAGGAATCTTACCGTACAATTGCAAAAAAAAAAAAAATAAATAAATAAAGAAAAAAGAAACCGGAAAACCTTTTTCAACTTAATTGACGGTTCGTCGAAGTGGCAAAATGTCGAATTAAAACAGGACCTCGCTTCGGTCAACCGATTAAATGACCATAGTAATAAGTGTGACAGTTAAAACTGACCGGTTGAACCATTTAAAATGATGTGCGAGTGCGGGTTTTTAATTAGGTAACGTAATTTATTTGCTGGGACTTTATCAGTCATAACATTGGACGAAAGGTTAGCTGTATACTACGAAGAAAAGGTTCAGACATTTATATTCATTAGAAGGTACATACAAAACAGAAGTTTAAATTTTATATACAGAGCTAAAAGTTACGAAATGTATAATAATAACATTAATAAACGAATTCAGGTTATTTACACTATCTTATTAGAAAAGCTGATATTAATACAAATTAATTATCTGAATAAGGCAAAGGCTGTGCTGAGAAAGGTTGATGGCAAAGATTAATTATATTCATTTATTTTTTATTTATTTTTTTTCGATAAGAATAAATATAATTAAAAATTGAGCTAATTTAAACTATGAAGCTGGTGTAGCCGAACGGATAAAGGCGACAGACAGCTAATTTAAACTGCTTTACTATTATTAATTTAATTTAATTAAACAGTCTTTTTTCAATGCAAGATAACAATTTATTCGTAGTTTCTTTTAAAAATATTTATTGAAATACAGCGTACATTAAGTCAGCAGAGAAAAAAAAAATCGGTAATTAGATTGAGGAATCTGAATACTGTTAAACCTAAAACGGTTTAGTTCCATAAAAAATTACAAATATCCAAATTTAATGTTTTAAAATGAAACAATTTAACAAATAAAAATAAAAACCGACTTCAACAATTAATAATACTGTAATCAGGAACAAATAGTTATATTTTTTATTTATTAAATAAAGTAAAGGTATTTACAACAAATAACTAAAGTCGGTGCCAACACAAACGTAACACAAATTAAACATAAGTTACGAAACGTTAGTACCTCAACCGACCGTTAGGCGGCTAAACGGGGATTCCCACATGTAAAATGGGATCTGAAAAGCACGTAAGAGATAACGTTTCACGATCGTACCTCATTTTCAGTTCTCTAAGGTATATACTTTGTGATAATATATGTACCTTAGCATTTATAAAGTATACTTATATCATATTTTTGTATGTCGCATTTTATTGTTGTTATATTTTTGTAGATCTTATTTTATTGTAGTAGGATTTGTATTATATAGATCTTAGGTTTTTTCTTATTGTTTAACTTGTGCTGGCTGGTACCGACTTAAAAACAGTTATTTGTTGTTAATAGTTACATTTACTTCGGTTAATAAAAAATATAGTTGTCACTTTTTAGTACTATTATTTTTTAAAGTCAGTTTTTATTTTTTAAATTATTTTATTTCACAATCTTTAGTGGTATCTAATAATTAATTATATATAAACGAGTATATATATAGATTAGATTTAATATATTATTATGCAATTAAAATACGGGAAGGCCTACCAAACGCGCGCTGCTCAAATGAGACAACGACGTTTAAAGAAAAATTGCCAAGAAAGGGATGATCGTTGAAAGAAAAAAAATCTGATGTGGACATAACTTCGTTGTGCGCCTATTAAATTGCATATATACATTTTTGCTGCACTTCATTTAAACATATTTTATTTGAAAGTGAGATACGATCCTCCAATTCTTTAATAATAAAGTGGATAGTTGCACAGTTGCTAAATATTAGTTTTTATTAACATCAAATATTTATATTAGTATTATTAATTCAAAAATCTTAATTGAATTATTAGGATAGAGTAAAAAAGTCCCTTTATTAATTTTTAAATAAATTTATGATTTATACCTATCTAATACTGTTTTTAAATTATTATGATTTAATAATCATCAACAAAATGAAAAACAAAAAAGATACAGGAGAATACTAAATTTTATAATGATATTTATTATCAAGCAGGCTGAAAGAAATGCATAAATAAAAAATAAAAAAATTGCGTATTTATACAGGAGAAAAGGAGAACCAAATAAGTGTTAACCTATTCACACATATCTTATTTCATATATATAATTTTTTTTTCATTAAATTCAATGAAAATTAAAACAAAACCGAAAAAGGTTACTAAAATTTTAGTTTACATTTTTAACATGTTTCTAGTGGCTTTAAAATTAGTATGGTGTTGTAGGGTTCCTGTGTCGTATATTTATTCTGAATTTATAACACTTTAAACTACAGTTTGTGAATTTTCAGTAGGTTTCACATCTAGTCTATACTTTGGTTTCAAAAGAATGTCATTCAAACTTTTAGATAAAATTTCAGAATAATGAGCAATGTTTGTTCCACCATCAGTATATGCTTTGTATATAGGCTTTAAAGACGCTGAATCATTGTCGTTGTTGAAAGTAATTTTTGTAAACAAGAAACGATTTTTATTCAATAGTCCTGAATCACATCTATCCTGTAATTCCTTTAACGTCTTTCTTTTATTCATGTCGTCACTTTTTATTTCATCGTAAACATAAATATCTTTTGAAGCTGCAATTGCAATCGCTTTTGTATGCGCTTCATTTCTCCGAGTTTTAATGTTCGCAGTTTTATTTATTAATTCTTTTACACTTGTATGTTAGAACAAAAAAGTCATTCTACCAGGGTGTTCAAAATATAAACACCAGGGTGTTTTGTAAAAAAATATAACAACGTAAGATTATAATACATTTATGTAATTCATGTATCCCAGATTTTTTGGTAAGCAAACTGTTTCTAATTCTGAAAGAAAATAACTATAGTGATCTTTTTCTATAAAAAATTAAATCAGTATAAGGCACCTAAGATTCATATTACTGTAGCTAACAAGGGGAAGGCACGGGCTTCGGGACACCGATTTGAACCGTATTGTGTGTGTGAATAGTAGTACACTGTTTACGTGTGTGTTTTCTTTCTTTTCCGGTTTAGCCTCCGGTAACTACCGTTTAGATAATACTTCAGAGGATGAATAAGGATGATATGTATGAGTGTAAATGAAATGCATTCTTCTACAGTCTCAGTTCGACAATTCCTGAGATGTGTGGTTAATTGAAACTCAACCACTAAAGAACACCGGTATCCACGATCTAGTATTCGAATCCGTGTAAAAATAACTGACCTTACTAGGACTTGAACGGTGTAACTCTCGACTTCCAAATCAGCTGATTTGGGAAAACGCGTTCACCATTAGACCAAGCCGGTGGATTTACCGTCTGTGTTTTCATCACAAAATACTAACACCCAATATTCAATTATACTCAAGAAAAATGGCCCTAAAAATTTCCTTAGCATTTTATATTAGTTTATATACTAATTTTGTTTTACGTCGCTCAAGTAGATATGTGGTGTAAGTGAAAACGTGTCAGTTCTGTTATTATTGAATTATTATTTATAGTTAATTTTTTTTTACAATCAGAGGTTAATAATTATTAAGTCGGATTCGAATAGATATGTCTTCCGTTTTTTAGATCCAAATATTTCATTAATTAAAATTTTATTTGGCTATAACTCTTGAACCAATACTAATAAGTACCACTTACGATATATCGTTGAAAAGCTTTAGGGCTTATTACTGCAGTTAAGAAAAAGTCCAAAACCCAAATGTTTCTAAATTGAAACCCCGTTTTATTTAGAGGTCTGACTGTATACACATTTTTGGCCCAGTCCATTGCAATTAAAAGGGGAGGTGCACAACTAGATGTTATAGCAGTTGTAAATAAAAAATTTCAACATTCTACGGCAATCGTTTTTGAGTTATGCGAGATACGTACGTACAGACGTCACGCCGAAACTAGTCAAAATGGATTCAGGGATGGTCAAAATGAATATTTCCGTTGAAATCTGAAAACCTAAATTTTTCGGTTTTTCAATACTTCCTTTCCTTCGTACAAGGAATCTATAAAGAAATGCCGTGAATATTTCCGCAGAGACTTCTCAACAACGAGAATGTAGACTCACAAATGAGAACGTACAACATTCGATTCTTACGGAATGAAAATCTAGAGAGTCGTGCTCATCATGTCAGTGTAATACCCAAACAAAACGCAAGAACGACGTTCTCACCGCCTCGGTTTGATATACGAGGAAGGAGAGTTACCGGAAACTGTACTGTAAAATTTGATGACGAGATTATCGGTTTTAGAATGAATGATTTTGACGGTTGCGTAATCGTTTCGCCAGTTTGTTCAACATTCCAAGCGAAAAAGGGATACGGAGATGTCGAGCGCAGAATGCCAACTCTAATATTAAACCGGGCTGTAACCGTTCACTAACTGCAGGATGCAACTCTTAGGGTAACGATAAACTTCGGCTAGAAATATTACTGTATTTAATATTAATACTATATTATTTTTAATATTGATAATCAAATTATCATAAGTTGTATGAGTTTAATTAGTAGGTTAATTTTGATTTCAAAAGATAATCATGTATCGAAATTAATAATAATATATTTATAAAATATCAAACAAATTTTTAATCAAACATTTACTATAAAAAGTAAAAAAATACACCCGCACCCTTACTTTACCCTCGTACGGGGGGATATTTGCAAAAGTAATGGTGGAATATTGTATTGTCATTCGACCTTAGTAACTGTGCAAAATTTCATCAATCGGCAATATCAGGAAATATGATAAATGAAGGATGCAAGATTTGAGGTGAGGACAAACATAAAAAAAAAAACATTGTGAGTTAAGAAAAGCAGGTAAAAAATATAGAACCCATCGGGTTGGTCTACTGGTGATGAACGCGTCTTCCCAAATCATCTGATTTGGAAGTCGAGAGTTCCAGGGTTCAAGTTCTAGTAAAGTCAGTTATTTTTATACTGATTTGATTTTAACACCGTGGAAACCGGAGTTCTTTGATGGTTGGGTTTCAATTAACAACACATCTCAGGAATAGTGAAACTGAGACTGTACAAGACTACACTTCATTTACACTCATACATATCATCCTCCGGTAATTACCGGAGGCTAAACAGGAAAAAAAAAACAGAAAAAAATATAGTCGAATTAATAACCTCCTCCTTTTTTGAAGTTGTTTAAAAATATAAGTACTAAATAATCACAATGTCTCTGTCCATCAGTTTTTATTATTATTTATTTCTTTTCATTTTTTTCTTTTTTTTACATTATTAACTCGGACTATTATGCGTATTTTACAGAGTAATACGAGATACATGAATTATAGGTAAAAAAATGACCCTCGCCGAGAATCGAAACTGTGACTAATAGAACTGCCATTACATCGACTGCTGGCCGGCCAGTTTTTGATTATTCCTGCTTCCCCATTCGCGTAACTTTATGGCCTAGAAGTACAATTTTACTTTCTTTGAAAATTTGAGCAAAATGTTTCCTTTTTTTTCCTTCATTAAACTATCGATTAGATGTAACCTACTTTTTTCGGTATCATCAAGCGCTGCTATTATTTATTAGTTACTAAATCGATTAAATATCGATAGCAAGCAAGAACACTGCACCCGGTTGGTTAACGAATGAATCGGTGACGTAGCAGAACCGATTATTAAATCCGGTTTCGGCTGTAAGTCTTTATTCTTACTTCACACTCTTCATTTCATCGATGATGTTCACCAAGACGTTCCGTGCCGTTGAACCATCACGTTTTATGGCATGCAGGTAATTCAAATTCCTGAACTTTTCATGAACCACGAAAAACGGTTGAAACGGATAGGAATTTCTAACCGTATTGTAATTACTGACGACTGTTATCGTGTTCGTATTGTAACTGCTCTGTTTATTGATTTTAAGTTCTGTTTGTTAATGCGGGTTATAAGTTAATTTGGAAAAAATACGAGCGTAAGCAAACTGTAAACACGGAATAGTAAAATTTTCATTGCAAAATAAAAATTATACTACCTCTTTTAGCTTTAAAAAATGACAATAAAAATATATTTTTTTAAATAAATTGAAGTTTGTAAATATTTTTATAAAAACATTTTAATTAAAAGTTGAATAAACAGAAACCGGAATAAGTGAAGAACAGAAAACGCTATATATATATATTTAAAATTAATTATGCGAAAAATAACTTTTATTTACGAGTCAGTTGTGTAGATAATATAAACTGATCTAAGAATTGAACGGTTACAAAAAGATGTATTAATTATTCGATTTGCTACGATATGGAAGCGGTTTAATGAGCTCGTTAGTTATTATTAAATAAGATACAATAAATTGTTTCCGTAGAATCGTATTCGATTTCTTTAAACATTAAATACTTAACGTGAAATATCTGTTTGTAGTTATCTTTTATCTATTTAAAGTATATATTTATTTTAATATCTTTGAACAATAATAACTTATTACTGATGTTGTTAATGCGGTGTTACTAATGGTATTAATGGTGGCGATAAAGTTATTTTCGTATGTCTTGTATCGCTCATGAGATTTGTTGATGATAAACAGCTGTTATTGTTATTTTGTTCCCGAACTTACTTTCCACGCTACAATACCTAGAACTATTTTCTTTGTAATAATAAAAAAAATATTCTAAAGAATAAAATGTTGGGAAATTATTTCAAATTTATCAAAATTTCATGTCGTAATTTTTAACTTTTTCTTCTTATATTAAAAATTTATTTCAAAAAAAATGTTTAATTATAAGTGTGAAAATCTCTTATATTAAAAAAAACGTTTATTTAATTGCTCATTTTTGCATCTTAACTATACTACCACACTTGTATATCGTATTTATATACTCCTATACATACACATACACATACACACACACACACACACACACACACACACACACACACACACACACACACACACACACTCACATTTTCCCCCCCACCAGCTTGTTTAATATGAATTGATCATTCGCCTTCTACTATTTGTGTCATTGACGTTAAAGTGGTTATTTTTAATTACATTACTTTCTTATTCAGTTTATCAAACGAACTATATATTTTTCTAAAATTAATATTTGGTTATTGTAATTTCTAACTATAAAATAGTGTATACCGGAAAACCGTTAAAAAATACATCATAAATTGGGAAAGGATGAGAAGAGATTGTTAATGAAAGAGTTTAAAGATAACGTTTTTTTTTTGAAACAGTTTACACGTGCATGAAATTGTGTAAAATTAAAAAAAATATATATATATAAAAAAAGAGACGTGCCTTTCTTTTGTATATTCCTTAAAAGTGTTTGAAGGCAAAGTTTAATAATAAAACGAATTTGAGAACGTTAAGAGAAAATCATTGCTATATAATAAAACTGCCTTTGATTTTAAACGTAATAAGAAAGTTGTTTTGCTTATATTAATAATACGAACGATAAAAATTTTTCCTCTTAATGAGTCCAAAGTATGTGCTACTATTTTTTTTTCCTACGAGTAGATAAGAGATTTTCGTTCGTTACATTTTCATTATAATCGATGAATTTTGTATTTTATGAAATACACCATGTTTGATTAGGACTCGAACTCAGGTTTTACGGAACCCAAAGGACGAAACCACTCAGCCGTGGAAGCTCATAATAATATTATTATAATAATACAGTAATCTTCAAGTGTTAGAAAAATGTTGTTTCATTTCCGGTAATCTATTTTAATTTTACAATAATTAGTTTAGAATCTTTATTTAATGTACTATTGTGGGGTTATTTCATATACTGCTTTTACTGTTCGTCTACATTATCTTAGCTTAAAAATGTTGCTGAACAGTAAGAATAAAGTAATTTTAAAGGTGTGTGTGTGTCATGCACGCGGTAGTTTTATTCTCTAAATACTGGACGAACGAATATGAATTAAGACAGCTTTATTGTAAGTTATAAAAAACTGTTAAATGGAACATGCACTATTAAGAAGGGACACAGTGGTGAACATGCCTTAAAGAGCTTGGCCAATTCTCGCCGTCAAGTCTACTTGTTTTAAGTTATTTAAATTACTTCCAAAGGTAACTTGGGCAAATAGAACAACAGTAAGTCGATTTATTGAAAGTTCAACCTCACGTACTGAACATTTCTCATTTCAAGTTGGCAAAATACTATATTTTAAAATTTGTTTTTAAGTAATACTTTATTCAACAAGTGTTGTGCTATTATATGTTTTAAAGTAAATAAAAAAAGTATTATTAATCTGTTTTACGAAAACTATTCATATTAAAATTTGTCGGAACACGATGTTTTTTTAATGTTTTTCAAATTCTTTTTAAAACTTTTCGTGTGTTATTTGGGCTACGCTAAATAATTTTATAATTTACTTTACACTAAAAGTAAAATAATGCTGTACTAAAACACTAGGGATTCAAATTATTGCGGAAAATTAGTAATTTTACATCGAATCATTTTAAATGAAAAATCTGATCCCAAAATTATATTTCCAGCGATTTCTGAAAAAGTATAGATGAGAAATATACTTTTTTACGTTTGGCTTGATTTATCTTTTTAAATTACCGATAACCAAATCGAACAATAAAAAGAAATTGTTGAAAATTATTGTCGATCGACCTTAACAAAAATATTCTGAAAATCTTGCACAACAAATTAATCAAAAATTCTTTCTCGCTCTATCGAATTTAATTTTTCATTTGTCTCTCGGTTCTTTTCTGAGGGAGATAGTAAATATTAGAAATACTCAGTAAATCGAAAGAACGAGAGTCATTTGTAGTAAATTTAGAACGGGAAAGTAATAGTCGTGATCAGATGTTGACTGCGATAGAAGCGACATCAAGTGCAGTAAGGTTATCTGCTCGTTTTGCAAATATTCCGCATGTTACCATATAGAGAATGTAAAAGGTCTTCACCGGTATCGTCTTTAGCGTGTACATCTCCAAAAACGTGACTGCGATCATCAGTACTAATATTCCCCGATGGTTATTGGAAAATAATGCATTAGCCGTGGGAATACGCTTCACCGACGAAGCGACATTTACGGTAAATGATATTAACGATAAAAGAAACAATCATTTTTGGAATTACGACAATCATCCCGCGACTTCTGAATTAAATTTTCAACATTGTTTTCCAATAAACGTCTTGTGCTACGTAATAGGAAATGATCTGATCGGACTTGTATCCCTAATCGTCTACTTTCGAGCAATGTTTAACTAAATTTTCTTAAAAATTAGCTTCCTCAGCGTTTAGAGGGTGCCTCTTCGGTAATCCGAACGAACGTATATATAGGTCACCGAAAAAGATTGCAGCAATTTAAAAACATCGTATCGCTATAATAAATTAGTATTTTTGTTAAATTTACAAACTCAAAACTTTTTTTACATACCTTAGAATGTTTCAGTATTAGTTCCGTCGGTCGTTCTGCAAATGTCCAGCCGATAATCGACTTCTGCCCAGGTCTGCTGGATAAAAGCAGGCGTAACTGAAGCAATGGACATTTTGAGCAGCTAATTTAATATAATGATTGTACGCTAATTAGATATTATTGTACTGTACATATTACTATATATTGTACTGTATATTAGATATTTTAAATAATTTGATACGGTTATAAAATTATTTGAAGAGAAGTAGGCCTTTTGACTCATCGTTTTTCAATTTTTAGAAATTTTCTCGGGTTAGATTTTTAATAAAAATAAATTTAATAAAAATTGTTCGATTATGCTGACTAAAATGACAAAAATTTTCTAAGAATTAGATTCTCAGAAATTTTTTTTTAAAAGGTTTATTTAGTTATCGGCAGTTTAACAAAATGAATTTACGCCGTATCTAAAAAGCGTACTCTCTTTGATTTCAATTTTTTGGGTTGTTACAAAAATTTTCTCAGAAACTACTGTAGGTGTTGTTTTGGGACCAAAATTTTTTATGTAAGATTGATTACAAAACTATATTTTCGGCCAATAATAATTCGCGTAGATTTATAAGATAAACTTATTTGATGTTTTGAGCATAAATTGGCGAAAATTCGCTAGCTGTAACTCGAAAACAAAGACTTACGTTAATGTGGACTTTATATTTATTTGGATGATAGGAATAACGTAAAAGAGAGAGAGAGAGAGTGAGAGTGAGAGTGTGTGTGTGTGTGGTGTGTTTTGTGTTCCGTTGTTGTACGCGCTGTATTCAATAATTAAAAAAGACCCAAGAAGGTAAATCTCAGTAAAATTAATTTTTTTTAG
Organism: Lycorma delicatula; assembly: GCF_047948215.1. Classification (NCBI taxonomy): domain Eukaryota; kingdom Metazoa; phylum Arthropoda; class Insecta; order Hemiptera; family Fulgoridae; genus Lycorma; species Lycorma delicatula. The sequence continues at coordinate 154,789,406 of NC_134460.1, forward strand.
CATTGTAACTTAAATTACCATTTTTTAAATATTAGAATTATTTTTTTTTTGCGACTAATTCGTTTATACATTGTTAAACCGTGAATTTTGCCAACTAATTAACAGAGGGTTTGATCGAACTTAGGAATAATGCGCAGAGTAATTTTACGGTTGTTTAGTTTGTACAATACATAATTACAACTTCACGTCGCGTGTGCGAATGTTTATATAAATCATTTCAAAAACTGCGTTTTATATTTATTTTGTACGTAGATCGTGTTAAATAAACCCGTAAAATCGAAGTTGTTCGCAAGTCTTAAAAACGTAATAAAATACTACACGCGTATACCGTTGTAAATACGTATTTTTTACGTGTAAAAAGAAATTTGCTTTTCAATATTTAGAGTAAAGAAAAAATTTCATTTTTTTATTTATGTAATTAGCTTGTTAAAGTTATGTTAACGAATAAATCCAAATCCGTGTTCATTAAATAAGGATTCGTGTAAATATCGCATAGTTATAGTGTAATTTTATTCCAAAAATTTTTTTTTTCAAGAGAAAGCTAAATAATTCTTACTTTAACGTAAAAAATCTCATTAGGTTTTATACGTGTAAAATAGAAAAGAGGAGTAATTCTACTTCAGATCATTTTTATCAGTAATAAGTATAAAATTTATATTAATTACAAATCGATTATTTCTTCGTTTTTATTTTATTACTCCCTTACACGTACTGCAGTAAATGGTTAACAGTTAACAGTATAATAACTGTAGATAACTAGTTTCTTTTTGTACATTCGACTACGAGTACGTAAGAAATTGCCCACCCAATGGGCAGTTCTTTTTCATATTCATTATTACTGTTATTACCACTTTTTCTTATTCAAATTTGTAAATAAAACAATGTAATTTTTTGTTTTTTAAATGGTACAGTTATATTTGGATTTTATTAATTCTTTTAAAAGAAGAATATGGAAAGATGTACAGCGGCAAATTGTGATTTGTTTATTAATTAGAACCACGTTTCTTTATACAAGGATCGTATTTTCCGATTTTAAGAATGGAAATTGTATGAAATAATACAACTTCACTGTTGCTTCAGCGTTAATTAATAGATGACAAATAATTATTATACGGTTCTCCTTGAAATCGAGATAATATGTTTAAATTGTACCGCCTCTTAATTAATAGAAATGGGTGCATCAGTTTGTTAGTTTAGGTTACCTATGCTAGGTTCTATTACGGATTTATCACTTGTAAATCGTCTTAAATACAAACGGTACTTAATTATGCAATTCATCGTATTTCTAGTCTCCGGTCATAAGACGAAAGATGGCATTTATAGAACTAAATAACCACTTACAGGCTATTTTGAGGTGGCGTAGGCGTGCTGATATGTATATTAATATTTTACGTGCTGATACGAGATTAATATTTTGTTATAGTGCAATTTGTAAATTTTTATTGGTTATCGGTTTTTCGATTCGGTTTAGGCGAGTTTGAAAAATATCTTTTGTTAGTCGATGGGGTTTTTTTAACGCCGATAGAAATGTCTATACAATAAATCCTAGAATTCCGATCGCTAATATCGCATAAATTATTCCTAAGTGTCCAAATGTTATTATTTTTCCTCTTTCGTTTTGGAGGAATTGAGGGGTGGTATGGTGACCGGAATCGTCACAAGGCTGGTGTCTTCCCCTACGAGATCAGGATGGATGTGCTTTTATGTGTTTAGTACGTCCGGAGATATTCTAATAGAAAGAAAATGAAGATTCGCGCAAAATAATATGTTTATTTTAAATTTAGTTTTGTACCGGGCAAGATGTGTATAGAAACTCGGAAAATATCGCGTGAGACTTGTGGGAAAGAACATAAGAGCCGTGTACAGTGTTTTATCGATCGGCATCAGCGCTTCAAATAGGGCAAAATTAACGATGAAGTTAAAGAAAAATTGAGAAACGTAATAAGGCAAATAAACCGTAGTCGCTCAAATGTGAAGATGATGTTAACAGACAGCATCGATCGGAACGGTGTTCATTATGAGTACTTCTTACGTGATCGTAACATAATGCATCTTTTATTTGAGAGTAGTGCGGCGTAATTATGGAAAAAAAGGGGCCGGTTCTCGCGCACTCGGTGTTCCTCCTTATTCGAGAGATTTGGCGATACGTATTTTCGCAACTGTTGTTTCCCAGCCGTTCCTATTAATCTTATTTGATGGCTGTAACATTTAGTATTCGGAAATGAAAACATCTCCAAATACGCCATCTCCGCCGTCTGGAAACTGCGTTCTTTCCACAGACACCGTTTCCAGACGGTAGAAGAGGTTATGGAAAATTCACTGCAGGTTCGGTATTCTATTTGACAAAACTACACCAGAACGAATTCCGGTAGTAGGAAAACGCTGAGAGAAGAATGCAAACATTGAAGGACGCTATTTCAATGAAAAATTTAATTAAGTTTTGAAAGAAGGAAATAAGAAATTTTGAAATTGTCGTTTTCTTTTTAAACAAACCTCGTACACGATTGTGTAATTTCCTTTTATTTCAAAGTCGGTTATTACCTGCTCATGAAATTTGATTGAAGCTTATATTCTAAAAGGATCGATTGTATTAAAGTCTATTTGAAAATCTAATAAGTTGGTTTGATGTCGAAGAGAACGTGTGCTCTTTCTTAAGGATACTGGATATCACGAAAATCCTTTTTCTTTGAACGCGTTTTAAGATAACAAAAAATAATATTACATAACAGCTTTTCAGATGCTGTTTTTTAATCTGCATATTCTAAATTCCTTTCAACTCTGTGAAAATAAACTTAAAATTGCTCTTTTGTCGTGACGATTTATCAAAGTAATTATTTTGTGGAAAACATAAACAGGGGTCTGAAGTAATTACTACGGTTCATAATACTTAAACTTTTTTTTTTATTAAAATCTGTTTTGAATTGAATTCTCCGTCCACCTCATATAAAAAAAACATGCTGTTTGTCCAGTAAAATAAAAGTATATGAAAATCGGTTATTAAATGAATTTTAAAGATTAAAAACCAAAGCGTATGGGTATATGTAGCTTGGCTGATATTTTATTACTATTCTTCGTATATTTTCTGCTAGAGGACGGGAAAAAGCTAAAGTTATTACTTATATCACGAATTCTGTATTTTGCCTTTTTTATTTATTTCAACGTAATCGTTGGTTATTTTATTAATAATATCATTCTTATTATTTCTGGATTAAATTTAGTTACGTACTTCTTGTTGTAATGAACGAAATGTTTTAGCTGTTATTTAATTTTAAACTAGCCGGTCAGGGCTCGCTTCGCTCGCCCGACGGTCTACACAGGGAACTTCGCGTCCCTGGACCCCGACGCATTCGTTATCTTCATGGTTGTTTTGAGTATTAAATATTTTACTCGTATTCATTAAAGGAAAAAAAAATATTTTACTTCATTATAGTTCTGTTGCCATGGTGACAGACCTAATAATAATGAAATAAAAGGTTACTTTTTCTTTAATTCACAAATTCTCTTCCGAGGGAATTGTAGCCTCGATCTGTGGCTTAAAATCTTCCCTGGGATAACAGGAATGTATCCTGAAAATTTGGTTCTCGAGCGATTCTGTTGCAGACGAACTTTAGCATTTATATATATATATATAAGATTTTTAAGTTGTGATTTTTTATATCTGGAGTTGTAATATTTTATCTGGAGGTCCCAGGTTCGAATCCCGATCAGGCATGGATTTTCACACACGCTACAAATCATTCATCTCATCCTCTGAAGCAGTATGCAACGGTGGTCCAGGAGGTTAAACAAAAAAAAAAATAAATGTGTTATAAACAAAAATTAAATAATAAAACATTATGATACCAAAAAAATCAAAATGAAACTGTATAATAAATTGTATTATGTACTATAAACAGTACGTTTGTTTACGTTAACATATTCTATACTTGTTTTTATAAAATTTAAAAAATAACAACTGTCTACAATAGATTTTTTTTTTTTAACAAAATGTAAAAAAGTAATTAGTAGAATAAACGTTTTCAGATTTTTTTCATTCTACTAATCTAATGGTTCTAAACCGAGGCTTTCATGAAAACTAAAAAAAATATAACAATAATAGAGACAAAAAATGCAAAATTATTAGCTTAATATTTAAAATGTAAAATAAAGTGGTAAAACATATTTTAGAAAAAGCTTTGGTAAAACGTACTTTCAGTAAAAATTTATTTGCTAAAAATCGATCTAGCGTAGAAACGCTTCATCGATTTAAATAAAAACGTAAATGTCGGTTCGTTCAAAATCTTAAATCTCCGAAAGTTCTTCACCGATTGCTTTGAAATTTTGACACAACGTTGCATTCGATACTCGCGTGTTTTTATCTGCCTACTATTTGTATATCTAAGATGTCACACCTGTGACAGGTAAAAACATCCTTTTTTTTAAAAACAGCGCTATCTGTTGGACGTAAGAGCAACAGACGCTATACTAAATATTTTATTAATATTTCTGATATGTGTGTCCGCTATAGACTAAAATGCTACTGGACCGGTTTACGCGCGGGGAAAAAGGAAGAAAGGGAAAAATCGAAAAAGATAAGGGAAGAAGGTAAAAACGGGAAAATAGATAAAAGTAAAATGGGAAGGGAAAAGGAGAAATAAGAAAATGGTAAAGGGGAAGGGAAACAAGGGAAAGATAAACGGGGGAAGGAAAGTGAAAGGGCGATGGGGAAAAGGAATGTGGTAAAAATGAAAACCGGAAAAGGGGGAAAAGGAAAGTGGAAATGGAAAAGGGAGAAAGGAAAAGATTAACTTTTGTGAAGTTCCATAATGTTCAGTTTTTTAATGTTTTATCCGACTTTTCATTTAATCTATATATATATTTTCTCAAATCTAGCAATAGCGAAGCATTGCCGGGTCTGGTAGTCAAAATAAAAATTAAACAAACAAACCAACGCACCATCCTTGTTTTTTGATGAGTGGTATTATAGAAAGTGGTATTATAAAACCGGCAGTTTATTTATTAGTATCGGATACTCATCTTTATCTTGTACTTCCAAAATAGAAAAAATTAAATAACTATTGCCGAAAAGTAAAACTTTTATATTATTTCCTCACGTACCTAACTTCAAGGAAGCTGTTGGTTTATTAAAAGAATTCCTCGAAATTTTGGTTAAATTCATACTACGTATAATTCCTTTGTTTTGTTTTTTTAAATAGTTTAATATTCTGGCTTCATTTACTACATTTTTTTACAGTTTATCTAGAATTTTTTTAGATTATGTGTACTACGTTTTTTCTCTAGACGTAGTGAAACGGTTAAAACACTAAGCTACTCTTAGTTTATAGATTGTACTTTGTGTATATTTAAAAAAAAAAATTAATATCTAACTCCTTGTTTATAATTATTACCGGTTTTTTAGTTTTTATCCGTGTCGTCTTGGAGGATCTTTGTACTAGTTTTGAACGATAAGTAATGTACAGTGTAGAAAGCCCAAAGAAACGGCGATGACCCCCAGCCGGATGTACAGCATTCGTAAATTCTAGTAGATTAAGTCAGGCCGGCCTGATTTTCAGAATCTTGGAAAGCGAACTAACGAAGACTATGTCGGGGGAGATGTTGACGAAAAGAAACCTTTGAGACACTCCGAGCTCAGGGGAGGGCTGGTGCGAGAGAGAGGACACAAAAGTGCTGAATGTCGGGAAGGAAGATGTGTCTGACCCGATTAGATCGACAATAATTTTAAAACCTTAGTAGTACGCATCGACTTCTGTCATAGTCAATTTCCAGAAACGTTATTATAATATGTATCTTATGGATCTTTTAATTTTTTGTGTCTTTGATGCGAGTGATGCTATTTTGTCGTTAATTTTTGTACTATTAAAAATCTTTCGTAGTATTTTATTTTAACGTTTAACTGAATGCTTCTAATCCGGTTTGTAGTTTCATACACGTACTTTTGGGTTCAAATAACGCCCAATCAATCAAGGATCAAACTCCTTCGTAACCTTTTCGATTACTTTGGAAATCGATCTAAATGCACTGCAAATAAACGATCGATAACGGTTACTTGCAGCAACCGGTTATACCGATTTATTGTATTTTTCGTCTAAGTTGGACACCGTTATCTGTAAATCGGTTTCTTTTTTATGTTCATGAAGATTGTAACAAAAAAGATTGAAAAAAAATCGTTCTCCACCGGCCGGAAATGTCTTATATCTCGGACGGAAAACATTTGAAACGTTATAGTTGAATTATCCTGTAGCGTTTCCTTAACATCCATCTTTGTAAATAGGTTCGATGCTGTTTTTCGAGCTTAATAGAATTCTTCCGTTTAAAACTTCATTCTAAATTTCTGTTCGGTATGTCGGTCCCAGACGGCATAGAGTTCATACTATCGTATCTGTTTTGACTTTGATCGTGCAAACTGGCGATGTAACAATAACTCAGCGATTTTCCGGGACAATCTCGAGCCGGTGAATAAATATCGTTCTTTCTTTAGCTGTTATGACGGATTTGCGCGATGTAGATAAGAAGAAAAGTAGCAATATTATTATCATTCGATAACGTTTAAGCGATCTTCCTTGCATACTGTTGGCTTTGTAATGTGTAAGCTGTTAGATCTGTACGTACTGTAGATAAAAACCGTAGGGAATAATCGTAAACGTATAGAAAATTAAACCACTTGTTATCTAATTAATTTTTGAAAATAACTGACTCTTAATTAAATTTAAAATATTTTTTCGCGCAGATATTGAATTTATTGTGCTAATTAATTTTTAAGAGGTTAAATATATCCTTATTTTCTACAATAAATTGTTTTCCCCGACGTATCGATAATAATATTTTTTGCTTCTGTTATCGGATCGTATTAATTTTGTTTCTTGTCGGATTTTCTGTGTCAGAATAGAGTTTAATTGGGTCATCTTTTGTTGAATTTTCCGTCGATAATCAGTTAAAGTTATTTTACTGTACGACTTGATTTTTCGTACTTCCCTTCCTCTTTTCATAATCTAAAATTTCTTTCATTTATCAGGTTTTTTTTGTATCTCGTTTTACTAAAAGCTCCCTATCTGCTTTTGTACATTTTTTTATATTGGCACTTATAAATGTATATTTTTCAATTATAAAAAAAAAAAAATGAATCGTTAAAATTCATATTAATGGTTACTTCTGTAGAAAATTCGGTTTCGATTTCTAATTATGAAATTTTAATAAATGAAAAAAAAAACAACTTTAGTTTGTATTATATAGCAGTAAAATTAATATTTAATTAATTTTAAGTTACTGCTATTAATATAGCAGTAAATTAATAATTATTCACCTATGATTGTAAAAAAAGTTTTACCATAAAATATAATTTAAAAAAAAATTAAAAAATCAGATGTTATTAATGAAATAATATTTATTTACTTTTAAAAAATATGTATATGTATTATAGGCTTATTAGGAAGTCATATGGTATCCACATCATGTTTTTACATTCGATTTTTTTTAATCTCAAAAATTTCAATTGATTAGATATTAAACGATTTGTGTGTATGCGTTCCTCTAAATATTTCCCGTTTCCAAAACTTAATTTTAATTGAGCGGTTTAAGGCGACATGAACTTTAGGGTTCTGATATTGCAGTGCTACAAACGTGTCCGTACGTTTAGTTTAATTTAATATGAATGTTTGCGAAATTAGTTTTTGTCGGTCTCCTTCTCTCTCACTCGGTGCATTCTTTAGATATACGTTCAATTTTTACAGCATATTTTGAAAAAGGATTATTAAAGGCGTATTTTTACGGTTTTAAACGTTGGATAAAACTCATCAAAAAGTCGAACAAAGACCCTCTCTGTTTTTTGAATCCGTGCAAAGCCTCATGTATGATAAATTAACTTATAACATGTCAGTTAATTACGATTTACCATTAAAAATGATTGATTTTTTTTGTACGTCTGTTGTCGACATGTAATTATTTCACAGAGATGATGTTTTTTATTGCTTAGTTGTTTTTTGTTGCTTAACAGATTTGATATTCGTCAGGAAATTGAACGGCGAAATAATTTTAGTCCTGCATATACGTTTTTGAGAGTTTTAATTATTCATTGCCTTCCATTAAGTTGATGCTGCGATTAATACTGCGTATCACTTATTCATAATATTTTTCACTTCCCCGTCTAGATAGCGCTTTAGCAGAGCTTTCACCGGTTCTTGACGTTTTGACACCTAAAGAACTCAAAAAACGGATGGAAATTTTCCGGATGTAATGTTCGTATGCACGTGCGTGTGCTCGGAGTTGGCCTCTAAATCACCTTATATCTCCAGTAATACTTGACCGATTTTGACCAAACTTGGTCAGATTACTTCTATATACGGGAAATTGATGTCATTAAATTTTCAATTTAAAAGGTCAAGGGAGTGAAACTGCAGAGCAAGGTTGACCTCAGTATCACGAGTTTTTGTTTAATTAAGGTCATATTTTTCTTAGGCGCATTTCTTAACGATTAATAAATAACCTTATTTGCAAAAGAAACTATTGTAAAATCGCACCCCCATCCCAAAAAGTGCTGTTCTAGTCGTCTGCTATATTATGACGTCACAGGTTGGCGGTAGAATTAAATAAATTAATAATATCTAAAATGTAAATTTTAAGTCGGTCTGGCTAGGTCACGAACTCGATCGCCTGGTCGACTCGTTACCTGGTGTGTTAAGCCTCATAGGTTCACAATGTTCGCGGGCAGGTGGGTCGGGTCCATCTGCCGATCGCAGAAGTGAAATTTGTTCTATTTAATTTGTGAAATTACATAGTAAAAAACATTACATAGTAACTAAACTAATGTTAGTTTAGTTAGCGCCCATCGTCGCCGCTAGTATCGCCACATCCACGCGAATTAAATAGGTATGCGCGCGCGCTTTCGCTGAATTAATTAAACGAACAAGTATTATATTTAAATAAAATTATAAATATTTTAAATTGTGTGTATAAACCCAGCAGCATCAGAAACGACGTCAGGAACATCGAACTGCAATCGGTAAGTGTAATACTTTGGGTATTTTCTAAACTATCGATTCTAATATATCGTTTAATCGATTAGGGAACATAATACTTCGTTGTAAAATACGTTTACTTGCAAAAAGAATAGAATTAATAAGCGTATCGTATTCGATATTCAATTTAGTGATAAAGTGTTCTAACTCTACTAAAAATTCCTCAAACAATAAATCACGTTTAATTTGTCTTCTGAATTGCGGATGATTTCTGTTGGGAATCTATCCTGTTGTCCCCAAAATTCTTTATTGTTTTAATTGATGGTGTTATTAAAGTTTGATATAATGGAACGCACAATCTGAGACTGGTCTTTGATTGTAAAAACCAAAAGATGTTCAGATTTGTCGAATTCTTTTTTTTTTGAACGAATAACTTTTGCACCTTTGTCATTCATTACGCGTGACGGAAAAGTCCTACAACTGTTATGTCAGCTTTTTTTATCGATACTCATCTAACCGTTGCATATATAACAAAGATTTTTATACAGTATTATATATATATATATATATATATATATATATATATATATATATATATATATATATATAATATATAACAAAGTATAGACTTTGAGTTAGAATGAGATGAATTATCTAAACGTTGCAAGAATTAGAAATTAGAAGACCCTCCCGGCTTGAATCGATAAGCATCTCAGATTGTACGTTTTTGCACAGCCACCGGATCGGAAACAAATCCCTAGGATGTTTCTACAGGAAGAGCTATCCTTATCGAATCCAGAAGTATTTTATTTATTTTCACGCAGTTCCGACGGGCATCTAGGAAACCCCACGTAACCGTCGGGGAGAGAAATATATCGAAGATGAGGGATCATTTACGAGGAAAACGGGACTATCTACCTGTAAAGGATTCGTGAACGCAGACAAAAAGACGATGCTAAAGATACTTCTCAATGAGAGGCGATTTCGTTTGCAACTCTCGGTAGATCGGGATATCTTAACTCGTTTTGATGACATCCCAACCCCCGTAGGGGAAGGTCGCCCCCCCCCCCGTTCTTTGCCCTGATGGGCTTTAACGGGAGTCGTCTTATAGACCGTCAACCGATTACACCTCACAGTAATAAGCCAGGCCTCGGTTAAGGTGCCACCGATGTAAATGCTTCGGTAGACATTTACATCCGTGATTTTTTAACTCGGCTTTTGCCTTTGCGGCAGGTCTCATACGGAGATCTTGAATGTCCTACATCGTTGCCCTCTAAAGTAGCTTCGTTTTGAGAGCAGCGCATCACTGGGTAAAAATTTCGAGATGTAAGGTAGCTTAAATATATTCTGCGACAGTTTGTTTTCCTCCAGATGCTAAAGAGCCGCCTTAGCCCGGGTTCAGGCTTCCTTAAGTAAAATCCTCAACCGTCCACTGAATCGACCATCCGCTGGCGGAATGGTAGCTACTCGGCCTTTCAAATGGAGGTCCCGGGTTCGAATCCCGCTCAGGCATGACATCTTTTATACACTAAAAAATTCCATTTCCATATCCCGCGCTGAAGTTTCAAGCTTATGTAGTGATATCATTAAGCCAAAAAAAAAAAAAAAAAAAAGAAAAAAAAGAGGTGTGGGAATATTCGACTGAACTGCACCAACCGTTTACCCAGATGTCAGCGGGAAGGCCAACCTGTTTGTGTTTTATAATTTTAAGTGTAAATTTGCCTTTCGTACCGTTGTTTAATATTTTTACACAGCTGCCTACAAAGGAATGTAATGCATTTATTAATGGAGTATATGTTTATTTCCACCGTAGCAGCTCAACGGCAGAGCCGATTTTGATCTATCACCCCGTGTTGGAATACTTACGTTACCGGGAATTTTTTTTTTTGGCTACATTTATATATGTTAAATAACTTAAAAAACTGTATTATATACAAAATTGTCACCGTACGCTCTTTAATTAGCTTACTCGAATATTACTAATTATATTAAAAAACAATATTTTTTTCGGCAGACATGTTTTTTAATTTTTAATATTTATCTCTTGTTTCATAAACATTTTATGTACATTCACTTTTTTTTTAATCAATATGAACGCTGAAAATTAACATCTCTTTTAATCTTGTTTTCTTAGAATAAAAAATAATCACTTATTTATATTGAGGTTACGTTATTGTTAAATGCGCTATATCTTCGTTTATTATCGTGGTTAAAAGGTTGTTTTTTGTTAGAATATCTTTTTATTATAAAATAAGTCGATTTACAATGTACATCGTTAAGTTATTTACGGTTTTTTTTTTTAGCTTAACTTTATTCTATTCATTTTTATGACAGTATTAAAGAAATGAAACTCTTTTGTACGATCATATCTCATTAAAAAGTAAATATATGAATTAAATTATTACGTATTACATGAATGTTTATTAAAAATTTAAGAAATATTTTTCTCGTTTATAATTTGTCGAATGATACAGTAAATATGTGAAATTATTTAATAGAATTTTATTTTGCAATTTGAATTTGTTTAGCGTAATTTTATTTACCTTGTTTTATTTAGCCGTCGACATATATAAATATTCTCATTATCGCTCGTTTAATTTCAGTAGTCGTGACATTTTGTGTAATTAAATTTTACGAGGTGGATTTTAAAATGTAATCTGTTACGAAGGAAATGTAGTTAAATAATTTAATCCGAGCGTAAAGTAATATAAACCTGTCTCTTTACAGCTTGTTTTTTTTTTTTTTAGTTGTCTCAGGTCTATTTCATTCTTTTACTATTAGTAATTTTAATTTAAATACCGTCCGGTTCTTCTGTTACTTAGTTCGCTCCAAATAATATGATTATTTTCCGCTAGAAAATTTTATTTTACAAATATTTCGTGTCCCTTAGTTCTAATTGATAGGTGATCGAAATTCTATAGAAGTAAGAAATATACGAGGTATTTCAATTTATTCTTCATCACCTCATCGATTAGTACTGTGACAAATACTTGCTAAAGTCATATTTGAAGTCGAAAATAAACAGTTAGTTTACCGGTTCCCCTGTTGTATTCTTTCTAAAGCAGAATACAACAGGGGAACATCGTATATTCTAAAATGCTCTGTTTGCCAGTTACGGCTAGTGAAATATTTCGCTCGGATTTCAGCTACCCCGGTTAGATAAGATCGTAATGAAATTTTTAGGACGGTAAGGGGCAAAATTAGTGATTTCTTTGATCTGAAAAATAGGTGCGAGAACCGTATCTGCAGTATTTTTTTTTTTTTAAATGTCGGGTAAAAACCAATAAATTGGGGTAAAAATTCTATTTTTTTGAAAATAATAAATTCAAAAAGGGTAGAAAATTTAAAGTTGAATAAAACAAAGAAAAGTTAGAAAAATTGAATTTTATTTATAAACAGTACGCTAGACCAAAGTGCATTATACGTACCGGTTTATAATAACCGTAGATTTTCCCCTGCATTAAGAATACTCTATTATCATTTTTGAAAAATATACGCCCTTTTCCAAATATGGCGGACAACTTCATTAATTCAAATGGAAACCTCATATTTTTACTGTATTTTTGTGCAGAAAATAGTTTTTTAATACTTTTTTTTTTTTTGTCTTCAGTCATTTGACTGGTTTGATGCAGCTCTCCAAGATTCCCTATCTAGTGCAAGTAGTTTCATTTCAGTATACCCTCTACACCCTACATCCCCAACAATTTGTTTTACATACTCCAAACGTGGCCTGCCTACACAATTTTTCCCTTCTACCTGTCCTTCCAATATTAAAGCGACTATTCCAGGATGCCTTAGTATGTGGCCTATAGTCTGCCTCTTCTTTTAACTATATTTTTCCAAATGCTTCTTTCTTCATCTATTTGCCGCAATACCTCTTCATTTGTCACTTTATCCACCCATCTGATTTTTAACATTCTCCTATAGCACCGCATTTCAAAAGCTTCTAGTCTTTTCTTCTGAGATACTCCGATCGTCCAAGTTTCACTTCCATATAAAGCGACACTCCAAACATACACTTTCAAAAATCTTTTCCTGACATTTAAATTCATTTTTGATGTAAACAAATTATATTTCTTACTGAAGGCTCGTTTAGCTTGTGCTATTCGGCATTTTATATCGCTCCTGCTTCGTCCATCTTTAGTAATTTTACTTCCCAAATAACAAAATTCTTCTACCTCCATAATCTTTTCTCCTCCTATTTTCACATTCAGCGGTCCATCTTTGTTATTTCTACTACATTTCATTACTTTTGTTTTGTTCTTGTTTATTTTCACGCGATAGTTTTTGCGTAGGACTTCATCTATGCCGTTCATTGTTTCTTCTAAATCCTTTTTACTCTCGGCTAGAATCACTATATCATCAGCAAATCGTAGCATCTTTATCTTTTCACCTTGTACTGTTACTCCGAATCTAAATTGTTCTTTAACATCATTAACTGCTAGTTCCATGTAAAGATTAAAAAGTAACGGCGATAGGGAACATCCTTGTCGGACTCCCTTTCTTATTAGGGCTTCTTTCTTATGTTCTTCAATTGTTATTGTTGCTGTTTGGTTCCTGTACATGTTAGCAATTGTTCTTCTATCTCTGTATTTGAACCCTAATTTTTTTAAAATGCTGAACATTTTATTCCAGTCTACGTTATCGAAAGCCTTTTCTAGGTCTATAAACGCCAAGTATGTTGGTTTGTTTTTCTTTAATCTTCCTTCTACTATTAATCTGAGGCCTAAAATTGCTTCCCTTGTCCCTATACTTTTCCTGAAACCAAATTGGTCTTCTCCTAACACTTCTTCCACTCTCCTCTCAATTCTTCTGTATAAAATTCTAGTTAAGATTTTTGATGCATGACTAGTTAAACTAATTGTTCTGTATTCTTCACATTTATCTGCCCCTGCTTTCTTTGGTATCATAACGATAACACTTTTTTTGAAGTCTGATGGAAATTCCCCATTTTCATAAATATTACACACCAGTTTGTATAATCTATCAATCGCTTCCTCACCTGCACTGCGCAGTAATTCTACAGGTATTCCGTCTATTCCAGGAGCCTTTCTGCCATTTAAATCTTTTAATGCTCTCTTAAATTCAGATCTCAGTATTGTTTCTTCCATTTCATCCTCCTCAACTTCCTCTTCTTCCTCTATAACACCATTTTCTAATTCATTTCCTCGGTATAACTCTTCAATATATTCCACCCATCTATCGACTTTACCTTTCGTATTATATATTGGTGTACCATCTTTTAATACTAATAATAGTATTTTAATTACGTGCGCGTGCTCGACTTGAAAAATGAACATTTAAAAAATAATTTAATAGATATTTTGTTTTGTTTTTTATTTTATAGTTCGGTTTTTGAATTCTTTAAAAAAAAATAATTTAGTGATGAATTAATTTACCGCTGAAACTTACGAAGAGGTTTGTGCGTGGGAATATGAAAATGGAAATTTGTAGCGAAAGAAAAATGTCGTGCCTGATCCGGATTCGAACCCGGGACCCCCGCCCGGATGAAAGGCCGGAGATCGGGAATTTATTTGGGATTTTTTTTTTTTTTTATCTTTAGAAGAGGAAAGGGTTATCCACGGGTCATACGGTACAACACGGAATTCGATAATCCTACAGTATTTTGGATAAGGGGAAGGAAAGTAGAAGAAATATTTAATCGCAATTTTATTAAAAAAAACTTGTTTTTTCGTTTACTTTTTCTTAATTTGTTAATCAATATGAACTGTTTTAGAGTTTTTTTTTAAATAACCACTTAGCTGAAACAGCAATAAGATGAAGACAGCCATAGATCCAAAGACGTTCAATTTGTATTATAAAAATTGTACATAATTAAGTTATTAACAAGTCAAAACGGATATATTTAAAAAAAACATTTTCGCATTTCACATGGACGCAGAACTGTTTAGATTAAAAATCAGTTAAAACGGGAGACTTTTGTTCGGTACGTGCTTTGTTGTAGACGAATTTATTTGAAAATGTTGACTATGTGTAGATTAATAGAAAGATTTATACGGTTTCCATCGTATTTTTGTCGTTATTATGAAAATAATTTATTAAGCATGCATTCTCGTCGGCCAAGATATAACAAGTTTTATTTTCAGTTTAATGGGTCCGAGGGACGTGTACTTTATTTTAGTTGATCGACCTTTTTAAATATCTTTGGAGGACATATAAATTGTGTGTCGATGAAGGCCGTTCAGAAAGTTTTCAGCTTCTGAATATTCTCAATATACTACGGTAAAATTTGTCCGACTCTTCAAAAGAAGCGGACGTCTCGGTTTTCACCTCATCATTTGAAATGAAATTTCTTCCTTTTTTTCAACTTTGGAGTGCAGTCGTGAACGAAACCAAGCCCTCGAAAGGCTTGTTCGTCAGGCAAAAAAAAAAAAAACAACGCATCTTTAACAGTTTCTAAATGTAGATGCGATTTTTTCTAAAAAGGCACGGCGTAAACTATATAGAATCTTACTCGACCTGTATTTCACATTTATTTATCCCTGCTAGGATTAGATAATTCAGGAAATTTAACCTTTTGTCATTTGTATTTTATTATAATTGTTTTTTTTCGGGTCGCTTTGTTTGTCGATTAGAGTGTGAATTAAGTTACTTCTGTCGCTTTGATTATTTGAATCGTTATCCTGTGGAAAAAAATAATTAAGCGTGCTCAGAAAAGCTTTTTTTCAGTACACCGCTGTAGTGCCGTCGGTTTTTTAACCGCTGATCTTTAATAAGAGTTGATGAAATTCAAATCTGATTTCAGATTAACTTATGTTAATCCGAATTAACTTATGTTACGTACAGAATGGTTTGAATTTTTGTACTTCAGAGTACCTATTTTTTTTTTTTTTTTTTAATAAAAAATTATTGGATGCTTTCACGGGAGCTGTAGTATTATGAATCGTCGACGTTATGCCGAGACGGTTATTCGTTTACACGTCATTATTGCGTTTATATAGTTTCATGACTCGCTAAATGAGGTATTATAGTTGTAATAAAATGATTGATGGCGGTAATACTTATTTTTAATTCATTTTATTTTTTAATTTTAAATAAATACGTCGGTATAAATTTTTTGTAGTATAATAATAATCCCGGTTTTTTTAAATATAGGGAAGGGGTCGGTTATTGTATTTGCGTTATATTGAAGAGTTGTGGAGGGACGAGGAAAAAAATATTAAAATGAGGGACGCATTTGTTATTGTTGTTCAAGGTCACGGGTAATGAGACCGGCTTACAATTAACGGCGAGGGAGCTCGACCGAGAGCTCTCGTATAATTTCGTTCTCGTTTCTTTCCTCTCTTCTTTATATACTTTTTTCTTCTTTGTACTGTATTAATTTTTTTTTTTCATTTTTCACCTTCTCCGTCTCTGCTTATATATGCACTAAGTCCTTTGCCGGTAACGAGTGTACTTCACGTTGGCATATTCAACCCACAGTTTGTTGTTGCATATGCATTGTATGCTTATTTACCACTTTGAATATCTACCTACGTATTTTTTTTAATTTTAAAAACTGACCTACATATTTGTGTAGAAATTTCTACCGATATTATTAGAAGATTAACAACGGTCGTTAAGTATTATCGGACAAATTTAGCGTCGTTTAGGGATCCGTGCGGGGGAAATGGAACTTCAAAATCGACCGGCTGGTATTTTTTATTATTATTATTATTATTATTATTATTATGAGTTATTTTATCCGTACGGACTAACAACGGAAAAGATTGTTTCTCGATACGGGAAAACTTATAATAATGAAGAAATTATTTTCACCTCGTTCGAAAAGGTTTTTTTTTTACGCCTTCGAGCTTCGTTAATAAAAGTTTACGACACACGTGTCTTGATACCTCTGAACTTTTATTTGTTCCAAGACGGCTCTTATATAAATTTATAACCGGAAGTTTTGACCGATTTGAATTTTTTTTATGTAATTGACGGGTAAATTTACGTATTTTTAATCACACTAACTAAATAAATCTAGGTTATGGTGGGGAGGGGGTGTCAATTGTAACGAAAAATTGATTCGGGATTGTTGAATTTACGAATCGTTTTTCTTTGTAATTCCTTCCCGATGGTTAATATTAATGAAGTTATTTAGTCTTTTAATTTCTAATTTTAATTACTGTAATATTTTGTTTTATTATAAAATGTTCTTAACTACGATTATGTTATACATTCTACGGTTTAGTTTTAATATTTACAGCCGTTTTAATCTTCATATATATTTACGTTCGGGAATTTTATTGTGGGGGTGATAAATTTATAACGTTAAAATTATTAAACGGTTTTTTGTTGTCGCTAGCCGTGTTATTATTATGGTGTCGTGTAACGAACTTTTTTTTACTGTAATGAAGATCTGTCATTTCATCTCTGCTACCGTTATTCATTTTTCTGTTAAAACAGACATGAATCTTGCGATTTTGTACATTTTCCTGATATACATTGAAACGGGTTTATTTTGCGTGTTACACAATACAGATGTTACAAATATATTTTGTAAAATAAACGTTAGAATTCGTCAATATTCTGTTAATAGTGGGTTTTATGTTTCGTGATTCTGTGCTTCATTTTATTCAGTTTGTAATTGAATAAATGTACTGTATGAATTCACATTCGTAACGTATAAAAATTATTCATAGATCGATCGATTATTATTATTATTATTTTTAAATACCTTTATCCCGATCGATGTTTTTCACGTATATTAATGTTAATATACATAAAAATGTTTTAATGTATTTGTTTATTGAAAGAAGGATTTGCTTGTTTATTTAAAGTTTCAAAAACTTGAAAGTATGATGAATATTTACTTGCCGAATACACAATAAATCTGTTTATAATATCAATAATAATAGAATCGATCTGATACGCGGTCTACATTACTTTTACAAATTTAGTAGTAAAATCTATAGTATACTATCTATAGTATACTAGTAGGAAAGAGTAAAATCGACTCAAAATTTATTCGGTATTTAGTTTTTTTTTATCGTTATGTCGATTGTAAAGTTTTCGATAGAATCGTAATTTTAATGCGTTTGTTTTGTTGAGCTTTGTTCAGATTTTAAAATCTGATAGTTGCGTGATATTTAATGTTCGGAGAACGCGGTTCTTAATAAAATATAATTTTAAGATTGTCGATAATGCGATAAAATTACTAACGATGAAAATGTCTGGCGACGATGTTACATTTTACAGTGTATTACGTAGAGCTTGTAATTTAATGTTTCCCCAGGAATAAAATTGAAAGTCATTAACCCTACCGCCATTTTTTTAAATTATTTATTTATTTCCTTATTAAAAGGAAAAAATGTTGATATGGAATAAACCATCTATATAAAACTCAGGCTTAAAAAACTAGACTATAAAAAATGTTTTTGTAAAGAAATACAAAAAAAAATCTTAAAATTACTTATGCGGTAAAGATTGAGATCTATTTAAAGTCTTGATTTTAAAGTCTTGACGCTTTATTTAGAAAAAGATATATTAAACAAAAAAATTAAATAAATAGGTTGAAACCTTAAAAGGTTTAAAAAATGTATTTTTGGATTAATTACCTTCTGATAATTTGCAAAACTAGCTCTTCCTAACGATGGGTAACTTAAAAATTAATAAATTCAATTTGATGAATCGGATCGGTAGAATTTAATATAATTTTTATATTTTGGGTGGAGTGTACTATTATTTCCTATATCTTAATTACGATATAAATTTTTTTTTTCTGATGGCTTATTAGAAATTTCAAATATTTTTTAGAAGATAGATTGAAATAGTTAAACGACTTGAAATAATTACATAACTTATATTTTAGAAAAAGGAAGAAATCTTTCTAATAATACCTTTCACGAGATTTGAAAATTGTTTCGAATTTAATACAAACAATTTTCAGAAAAAAATTGAATTCAAGGGATCTATAAGACGATAGGAAAAGAATTAAAAGAAATAATCACCGAAGTTCATGTAAGTACAATAGAATGTATTTGATTGGTGGCTTATTGGCTATTTCGAATGGATAAATTTGTTCACAATTTTACTTAGTTAACAGATTAAAAAAGAAAATTATTAACGCAAAGCAATGAGATATGCCGTTTAGAATTGCTATTTTTAAATATCAGTTTGCCATAATTAAAAGAAAATTAAGTTTTTCTTCTTATTGTTAATTAATTTTTTTAAATTATAATAATATATGCGGTAATTCCTTTTTTCCTGTTAATTACTAAGATTTCTTTCGCCTTTGTGTATTGTTATATTTTATTCTTTTCCAAAAAAAATCCTGCAATATGTGAAAAAAATTTGCAGTAATTATTATTGTATTACGTAATAAAATAATATTAAATTATATATTCATAAATTTCATTCGATTTGGCAAATTTAAAATAGTCTAAAGAAGTATAATATGCGGATGTATGTTGATAAAGTTTGTCAACATCGCGCTCACTCCGTGTTGGTCTGTACCTAGACGCCTTTTTTTTGTCTCACAGTTAATACCTGTTAATAATACAGAGTGATCGTAAATTATTAAGCACATTTTAGTGCTGAATAATTTACTGAAGAACAAGACATTTGAACCGGGCATTTCAAACGGTTTTGTTTATTAACTTCATTAACTTCAAATATGTTCCACGCGTACACCTTTTGTGGCGCGTAAAATGTCTAGACGCTATGTAATTTCACGCCACACATTACGTAGAATATCTGGAGGTATTAATTACACCTTCGATTCTTCTTTCTAGTTTATCGATATCGACAACCTTTGTCGAGTACACCTGTCTTTGACAGAGGCCCCCAAAGAAAGAAATCGAATGACGTAAAGTCAGGGAATCGGTCCATCACGGCTAATCCGACGTGGAGGAAATCGTTCATGAAGATAGTCCCTAACATGTAAACCTCAGAGTGGTGGTGTGCCATTTTGTTAGAAGTAACCGTTGGTTCGCGATGTTCAATCCGTGATACCGCGTCCTGTAAAATGTCTAGATAATTAGCGCTAATAACCGTTGGCTCGGCGAAGAAGAACGGTCCGATCGCTCCATAAGCATTCAAAGCAAAGAAAACGTTAACTTTCGGCTTATCGCGTCGTGTCTTTCGGACGGGGTATGAGGGTTCTCGCTACACGAATCCGACAATTATGTAGATTAACAGTCATTAAACAGTCATTGAAAATAGTTTCGTCAGAGAAGATTATTATTTTTCCTAAAATCGCATTATGTTCGTTCGTTCACTTTTCAAGAATTTCCACGACAAAATTGTAAGAATGCGGTTTATAGTCATCTTCAATCGCACGCACCGAATGAATTTTGTATGCGAGAAGTTTTAGGCGCTTGTGTTGAAGGTTCACGATTTTCTATCGCGGTATTCCCTCTTTTAAACCCGCACGACGAGTCGATTTACCCGGGTTTCTCTGAAAAGTTTCTCTTACTCGAACCACAAATTCCTTGGAGGTCTGCCAGCAAATTTTTCGTGTATTACACTCTCTGTATGCTAAAACTGTTGATCGATTTAATAGTCTTTACTAGGAGAACGGACAGCCCCGTTCTTGAGGGCTCACATTCCCTGGTGTGTGGGTTCCCGCGATGGAGCGGGGACTCCTGGGGTCCGTTAGGTGTGGATTAATTAAAAGACCAAGACATGGCCGGCGGTGTGGGTTCCCGGATACGCCGTCGGTTTTAGGCTGGCAAAAGGAAAGACCGAGACCCGGTCTCCGAAGGGGGGGGGGCTGGGAACGGCATAGCCGGGCCTGGTTTTTTCCGTCGGAGATTAGAGGCAGGCAATTAAAAGATCCAGAACCTGGGGGCTGACCTGCTGTGCCGGGTTGATAACCGGTGAATGGGGTGGCCCTCTTAGAGTCGCAAGGATACGTTCCCGTGAAGAGTATACTTAATTCGATGTCCGGCTCGGGGATGTAGGGGAAAAAATATATATATTACGTTGTAACATTGTTATATTTAAATTTATTATTATTAATTATTTTACATACCTTTTATTAATATTTTTTTAATTTCATTGCAGTAATAAATTACCTTAAAAGAATTAGTAATTTGGATTGTCAGCTGCTCGCCGGGCAGGTAAAAATTAAACAAAAGCTAACACTAAAAAGCGTAAAATTATTCTTCATCCAGCTTTTATAGTTTATGATAAAGAATTCACAGAAATTATTCTTTTTCTACCTTCTGGAACATTGTTAAAGACTTATTCGGAAAAAAAAGAATAATTATGAAAATAAATCGTATAATTTCAGTATTTGAGGTTTAATATAAATTGAGATTAATATTTAATACCGGTAGAAATAATAACATTTAGTTTAAATTAATTATCGATTTATAGATCTCCTTTTTTGACAATTTTGAGGAAAAATAGCCAAGAGAAATCATATTTCATTTATAATGCGTTTCCAGGAAGAAATCAACAATAAAAAAACTTGCTTAAAGAAATCGTGATTAATTTTTCGGAAGGAGGTTTTTAATATAAAAATTCATTAGTTTTTGATAAGATAAAAACAGATAAAGAGTAAAATGTTTGTTTCAACTTCTTCGAAATGAAGCGCTATCAGTATTTCTCTACTTTTGCCTCTCAATTAAAAAATTCCCTTCGTGTTTTACGGGAAAACATCTGTACAGACAAGTTTATGTTATACACTGTGTTGCACGTTTACGTTTGTAGAAGTGATTGTATTACTTTCTAACAGTCGATCAAGATTTTGACAATTTTTAATGAACATTTTCTTTCCTTCACAATCCTTTTCTTTATTTCCTTATTAAGTTATGAAACTGTAAATTTACGGTAATAATTTTATTTTAAATCATAGTAAGGTAAAAAATAATCCTTTACCTAAGTGTAATATACGATCATATAAAACATTGAAACTGACTATCGGACGTATTTTTCAGAATCCTTTAAATGACATACAAAGTTTGTTAAAAAGAATTAAATTTTATTTGTAATATACCGTATTATGCTTTCTTGAAATAAATTGTAACGCTCAACCGTAAAGTAGAAAGGAACAAAGTTGATTTTTCTATTAAACGATTAGTGAAATAACTCTGTAATCAAGCGTTTTCTTTCGTGCTGAATATTGTAACGTACACCGTATTTCATGATCGCAAGTAAAATCGTTCGAATATAAAATCAAATGCAGAACAACGCCTACACATATGCGTACGTACAATATTATGTAACTTAGATTTTACTTATTTTATTACTAGTTGCAGGGCGTGCCTGTGATACGTCTCCGCAGCTAGGCCCTCCGGGAGGGTTGCCCTGACGGGCGGCGTCTCGAAATGGGATTATTAGGTGTCCAAAATCGATCACCTCTTCAGTAAAATTTTTTTTTTTTTTGAATGATGAAAATTCATATAGCGAAAGTTAAATTCGAAATTTAACTCTACAAATTGATATTAACGAATCTGAATTTTCCGCTAGTAATCGGTACATTTCGGTGCCTAAATTTTGCTTGTAGTTCATTATTTTATCGCATAAATAAATAAAAAATATGTAAAAACATTTTTAAAATACCGCTCTTAAATTAAACGCCCTTAACTAAAATGTAAAAAATAATTTTAGGACGGTATCTCAGAATAGATTTGACAACAAGCTTTTTTGGTGTTTTGTAAAATTATGTGAAAGTCATAGCTTCAAACTAAAAATTTGATGATTTTGCCAATTTTTTCTTATGCGTTATGCACCATGCATTACCATGCGTTTACCATGCGTTATGCACTCTTTAGGCCATTCATTTCGCATAAGAAAAAATTGGCAAAAACATCAAATTTTTAATTTGAAGCTATGACTTTCACATAATTTTACAAAACACCAACAAAGCTTGTTGTCAAATCTATTCTGAGATACCGTCCTAAAATTATTTTTTACATTTTAGTTAAGAGCATTTAATTTAAGAGCGGTATTTTAAAAATGTTTTTACATATTTTTTATTTTCTACTTTTTAGTCTTGATAAGTTTATATTTTACAGCTGCGCAAGCGCCAAGGTTTGAGCGTATTTAGCGAAAGATCGGATCGTTACGTTTTACGGTGGGTGAGTGCAATCAGAACATAGGACTAAACGATTTAATTTCCGGATAAACAAGATCCGGTCGATCAAGAGTGTATCCGATGCGTTAAACAGTTAGCGCTCAACCTGCTGATAAATACATCGTTTGAATCGTGAAAATCAGCCGAACGGTTGCCGAGATATTACAGTGGCACCCTGTCGCATCCCTTCACCAAGTTCCGAACGGCGCCCCGAGGGCACTTGAAAATATTATCATCCGACGTGGGTACCACTGGGACCGGATGAGGTGTCAATGAGGAAGTCGAAATTTTCAGAGCGCTAGGACCAACCTTTTTTGAGATTATGCGATTTTCGTCCGAAAATTTGGATCCGCTTAAAAAGTAATAAATTTTCCTAAAACTTCGATATGTATATCGATTTGTACTTCGCATATATATATATATATATATATATATGGTATATCGACATATAATAATATAACAAGTATACACCTGACCACCACGAGACATCATTTTAAGAATCGGGATTTTCCGCTAATGATCGGTACATTCCGGTGCTAAGCTAAGGAAGATACACACACACACACACACACACACACACACACACACACACACACACATACACACATACACACATACACACATACACATACAAATGCCGTTTAGTAGGGTAGGATTTATTTCATTACTTGTGAACGTAGTGAATTAAAAATAGTAGAGGGAGTATGAACTTTCAACCGGTATAGTTTTACTTTTGCTAATTCACTTTAACAGCCGATGACGTAAAATCCAAATCTGAAATGACAGATAACCCTATCTTTGTCGGACCTGTTTAATATTTATTGTGAGAAATCTAGCTAGATTGTTTTATTACTGTTTATATTCTACTAACATCTTTTCATTTCACAGTGATCTTTCACTTCTATATTTTAGCATTTACAAGCTTGTAATTGCTAGTGTAAATAAATGAATATCTGTATCTAATGATGTAATTGTCTGCTTTTTAGCTCTGCTAAGAAAAAGATTGTGTTTCTGCGCATAGTTTCACAGTCGGTAGGCTAAAATTACTATATCTGTATTATACATTCTCACTTACGATTTGATTTAAGTAATTGGTGCATTTTTTATCATTTTGTTTTATGACGTTTTGTTATCGGATATAACTGGATGAATAGTCGTGTATATTTTTACAGTTATTGTTGCACAAACGACGTCGTATACGTGTTTTTCAGAGTAAAAGCTTTTTAAAAAATATTCATAAGTAATGGGTACTAATTTTTTTTATTGTATTTTATCGATCTTGATGATTGTAATAATTCGTAAAATTGCACGGAAAATGTTTTATTTACGTTGTATTGCTTTTATCGATTTACAGTTTTAGAGCGACTAGAATTTATGTGCTGTATTATTGCATTTAAATATTAAAAAGCGAAAAATACTTATCGGTTTAAATAATTGAAACGCGTTTCTGGATTTGAATAATACAAAAATTTATGATGTTATTACGATACACCTTGAGTTAAAAAAATCGATAAAATATGTTAATTTTAAATATGGATAAAGTCATACAGATAAGCAAGGCGTAGATTTCATCTGTAACGAAATCAAACCAGATTTACCAGATTTAATCGGTTTAAAAATTAAATTTTTCTGCCTGTTTATTTTTATAAACAGGCTAATTTTCTAAAAATCTGGGCTACGGGAAAAGATTTTCTATGTTTACGTTGGCCGTTTTTAATTTATGATATAATCAGTAGGATGTTCGGAGTAATTTAATTTTTTTTTTTCAAATAAGAGGTTATCCCCTAATTTCCTTAGATAAAATTTGTAGCGCATGAAAAAAAGGCCGATTGCGAAAAATAGAAATGAGATAACTCCGCCGTGAAGTATCCGGTTATGTGAAATTACAAGTTTTCCTATTAAAAAAAAATCTCTTGGGTTTTTAAATACTAATAAAATAAACCTGAATTTTTGGCTTCCTCCTTTAACGTGTATAAAGTATTTTTTCAATTAACGGTAAAAAAAAAAAATTGTAATTTTATTTTATTATTGTTGCATATTTTGTTCATTTTAGCATATCATCATTTTTTTCCCGTATTAATATCCGTTTAACAACTTTTCTTGTTTGTTTTTACTCGTATTTCCCTAATACTCCCCTGATATATCAGGTAACTGATATTTTACTAGGTCTATGTAATTTGTAATTCTATATCGATACAAATAAAATATTTTTTTTTAGCGTTATAAAACGAGTAATTAATTTTATTTATTATTTACTAGCCGGCCCGTCTAGCCAGAACCTGGACCCTCCGGGCGCAGATCAGCCCAGGCGAATCCCGGAGCGAACTCAGGGGCTTCCAGGACCAAGGGCTTACCCGCTACAGAGCTCGCTTCGCTCGTCTTTCCCGATTTGCCAGGAGGATCGGCGCCCTCGACACCCGCAGAATTTGCTTCGTTTGCCATTCCCATTTACCCGGAGGGCTCCACTCCCTGGACCCCGCACTGTACGTTATCCTCGTGGTTGTGAGAATATACTGATAAATAATAATTATAGTATTCAGGCTTTACAAAAACCTGAAAAATAAACTAAAATAGAGAAGATAGAATAATTATAACTATAGTAAAAGTTCTCCCACCCAAAGGTGGGTGAACTTTAGTTAAAAAGTTCACCCACCTTTGATGACGAAAATTTCATAACTTATTTCTTCGCCATTTTGGCAGAAATATAATTGTGAAGAAAAAGGATTAATCTATTTTTTCCTTAATTCACAACTATCTTTAATTCACAACTTCGTCCTTCTTCGGGGAGAAGAAAAAAATTAATAGTTTTAATATTTTAAAATTTTACCTTCAAGGTAGTTACGAACTCGGCCGATCGCTTAAAACCTTCCCTGGGGTAACACAATATATCCTGCAAATATGAAAGTAATCGGTCGTTGGTTCTCGCGTGATGCGATGACAAAAAACAGACAGATTTTATATATATATATATTCACACACACACACACACACACACACACACACAGTATATATGATAAATAACTGTGATCTTTTAGATCGAGAATGTAGCTGATGAATGGAAAAGTTTTGAAAATCGGACGATTGTTTGCAGAGATAATGTAGGAGCACCCGTTGCACTTCCCAAAACAGCGCCCCAGGGGCATCCCGTTAGTTACCAGTTGATGTTGATGATTGGTCTAGGCTCCCATGAGGTGCTCGCATACCTCATCACTCTAGGCTCTCTCTCAAACGTAGTCCCTATGGAAAGGCCATTATTGTTAAACAGAAATCTTTTAAACTTATTTTATATTATTTTTTTAACGTAAATTTAATTCTATTATTTTTGTAATATTATTCATTCGTTTGATTAAGTTGTAACTCAGCTTACACAGTGAGAGAGACTCACAGTTCACTGTTCATTAATTCAATTCATTAAAGTTTTTGCTTCAACCGGCATATCTCCACTGATACATATTTTTTTCAAGATTTTTCGACATGAAATATATCTAAAAACCTTCTCAGTTATGCCAAGAAATATGAGTAAAACTCATGTTGCGACTGATCGAGTTTTTTGTTTATCAGATCATTTCCTTCAAGGTACTACAGACTTACGCCTTATTTATATATACTCGTATATAGGTTTATTATATATTCTCGTTTTTAGGTAGATTTCATAAGATAGCTAGCTACCTGTCGTAATGACTACCATGTTTCGACTTACGGAAAATTTCAACATATCTTCGCGTTTCACATCCCCCAGATCCCAAAGCCACCGTTTGTTCAAAAGTTATATCACTTTTTTGTGGACACGATAACTGCCGTAATTTTGCGCCAATCACTTTCTATTTGATAAATAAAATATAACGACCAAACATATTGTTCGAGTTCGTTAATGGGCAAAATCGGATCATGGGGTTAGAAATATCATGGGGCTTTTGCGAAAAAAGCAAAATATTGCTATAACTTTCTTATTAAGTAAAATATCGAATTCGTTTAAAGGGCCTAAAACATATGTAAGTAAAGCTTTTTGATATCACCAACCACTGCCCCAGGGGGTTGAAAAAATGGGGTTTTAAAAAAATTCATACCTCCCTTAATAGCCATAATATCGATACGGTTTTAAGTAGTCGTTGGTCCTCTAAACATTACTTAAAACCTTTGTCTGTGACTTTTGATATTACCAACCCTTATGGTAAGGGATGACCAAACTTTTGCTGGAATTTTAATAAGATGGGCTTGTCGTATCGTAAACATGTGAAACTTTTTTCACGTGCAACCATTATCGTAATGAGTAAATTATAAGTTCTTCATAATTTTAAAGCAAGGGTTGATCAAAATGTTGCTGGAATTGTAGGAAGATAAGATATAAGAAGATAAGGAATTGTAAGGCACGAAGAAGGGGCTACCTCCGCCTTCTGGCGTGCCGAAAGGGATTTTTTTTAATAACGATAAAAACTAATCTTTTAGCGTTTGAAAAACGTCTCGTCCTACTTCGATTCGAACTCAGAAACTTCTGAAATAAACTGATGTACACACGCATGACTTCCTTGGGCGCCTCTAAATTACATATACACATTTTTTGCTGCATTTCATTTAAATTTATTTCATAATGGAAAGTGAGAGATACGATCCTCCAATTCTTTATCTTTAATAAATTGGACAGTTACACAATTGCATTGCGGTGGACACCACATTTATTTTCTGTTGCCCGTATCAGAATTTTGTATTAGTTTATATATTAATTTTGTTTCACGTCCCTCAAGTAATTATGTTGTGTAAGTGAGAACGTGTCGGATCCGTAACCATGCCCACATCAGTTCGAATCCGACT
This sequence comes from Lycorma delicatula, assembly GCF_047948215.1. Taxonomy (NCBI): domain Eukaryota; kingdom Metazoa; phylum Arthropoda; class Insecta; order Hemiptera; family Fulgoridae; genus Lycorma; species Lycorma delicatula. Next base: position 154,817,192 of record NC_134460.1, read on the forward strand.
TATATATATATATATATATATATATATATATATATATATATTAACTTTTTTTTTAATTTAAATATATTGATTCATTAATTAACCTAAGATTGTAAATATTTTTGAATTAAAATGAAAAGTACATAAAATTTTATTTCACTAATTTTTTTTTAATCTTTCTTTAATTTTTTTTACAATCTGAGGTTAATAATTATTAAGAAATCAATATATTTAAATTAAAATAAATGTAAAAAAATATATATGTGTATGAAGTCGGATTCGAACCGATGTGTCCAATACCAAAGAAAAAACAACTTAAAATAAGATCTAAATGCCCTTGTAAGATGAAAATATTTCATTAATTAAAATTTTATTTGGCTACAACTCTGGAACCAATGAAAATAAGTACCACTTATGATATATCGTTGAAAAGCTTTCAATGAGGGCTTATTGGTGCAATTAAGAAGTCTAAATCCAATTCTTTTGGTTTTTGGGCTTTTTTTTGGACACGTTTGGTCCAGCCGATTGAAATCAAAAGAGGAGGTTCACAACAACTACAGTTCCAACAGTCCTAAATCCAAAATTTCAACATCCTACACCTAATAGTTTTTCCGTTATGCGAGATACATACGCACGTACAGACTAGTGAAAATGGATTCAGGAATGGTCAAAATTAATATTTCTTTAGAAATCAGAAAAACGAAATTTTTCGCGATCACAATACTTCCTTTACTTCGTAAAAGGAAGTAAAAAAACGCTCCGAACCGACAGTGGCCGACTTCATGCGAAATTTTTATGGAATAAATGAAACGTTTAGTTGTATACTGTAGAATTGTACGCTTTATTATTAAATAATATGGATGAAATAATTTTATTGTCTACTGCCGATTTTTTTATTTGGCGTTATTTATTTTCTATCTGTAATTTGCTTATAGCAGTTTTTATTCTGATAAAATAATGTTCTATCTTTTTATAATTTTTCATTACTAATCAAATCATGAAATCGACATTAAGTTAAGTGAAAAATATTTTTCAGTACAGCAGTCGCTGATAAAGACTAATTGCATCGAATATGACTTTTAATATTACAGTATTATTCATTCATAATGAGTACGGGCGTTCATTTCTGATATCGTTTATATTCACGTTTAAACCGACTGTGCATAATTTTTTTTCTATTCATTAAATTCATTTTGTTCGTTAGGCATTCTTCCATCCTTTTTGCATTCATTATTTCTATTTTCCCGTTAATCAAATGTTTTTTAGCAGTATCTTCATATTTTTTCCATTTAAATAATTGTGTTTACTCGTCTGGAAATAGATTGCATTATTTTATTTTGTTGTTTACTTTTATTTTATATTTTTTTATTATTGTATGTGTTTGCTTTAATTTTCACCAATATTTTTATATATATTTAATTATTAATTAAATTTAATGCGATTTCTGTTTCTATAAAATTATCGTATAGTTAAATAAAATATTTCAAACATATATGGTTTAAAAAGTCACTTAGTTAAACATTTTTAATTCTAGCGGAGATTATGTTTCGGTGATTACATAATGAACATAAAGTATCACGCATCATAGAGATGTAACAAATCTCTCTTTTTTCTGTTTAGCCTTCGGAACCACCGTATGGTAAAACTTAGAGGATGAATGATGATGATGTATATGAATTTAAATGAAGTGTTAGTCTTGTACAGTCTCAGGTCGACCGTCCCTCAGATGTGTGGTTAATTGAAACCCAACCGGTAAAGAACACCGGTATCCACGATCTCGTTTTCAAGCCCGTATAAAATATAACTGCCTTTACTAGGATTTGAACCTTAGAGTTCTGAACTTCGAAATCAGCTGATTTGCGATGACGAGTTCATCACAGTAGACCGACCCGGTGGGATATATTCTTATGGATAGTCCGCTTTATTCGCGCCTTAGAATTTTTACTACCTTTGTAATTTAGTTATTCATATTGTAATATTTACAAATTTCGTATAGCGAGAAACTAAAATGAAAGTTTTACGTTGCTTGAAGCATAAAAGGAGTTTTTTTTAACGATTTAATCACCTCTTAAGCTCAAAGCCGGTGCTGTAGGAATTACGAAAGGGAAATTCTGTAGCGTGTGAAAAATTCCACGCCTGACCGGGATTCGAAGCCGAGACTTAAAAGGTGTAGACGTTACCACTCCGCAACTCAGATTGGCAGAGGGTTTTGCTCCACCAAACGGATGTGCCTCTAGTGTTTTCATATACAACATTTGATACTTATACTAGAACATACTAGAATTTCATTTATGAGAAAATTACATCTTATTTAATCAAAAAAATTAAAAATCAGTCTATCCATAATCTATCATTTAATTTTAAAAAATTTCAATATACTTTCTCAGTAGCTTATTTAAAAAAAGAATGTATGTATATATATGGTGCGACAATAAAGTAATGAGACTGATTTTTCTTTGCAAGATGTCGCAACCCTGCAGCTTTCGTAGGCACACCATCTTTGACCTTGGTCTATAAGCTACTTCTAGTCCAAGCGGCACATCGATGCAACTGCTCAGTCGTGAGTTGTGCTATAATAAGTAAACACGTGTTTGTATATAATGAAACCGCAAAATATTTCGCAACGGTATGCCATTTCTTTTTGCGTTAAATCGGGTGAAAACGCGACGACAACTTACGGTAAGCTTCAGAAGGCTTTTGGAGAGGAGGTTACGTCAAGAGCTCAAGTTTTCCGGAGGCATAAAATTTTTAGTGAAGGCAGAATGAATGTTGAAGATGAAGACCGCAGTGGACGACCATCAACCTCACGGGCAGATGTCAACTTGACCAGGGTGCGTGAAATCGTACGATCTGATCGAAGATCATCCGTGAAAATGATTGCAGAAGAACTCAACATCAATCGAGAAACGGTTCGTCTAATATTAACTGAAGATCTTGATATGAGAGAGATTTGTGCAAAAATGGTCTCCAAAAATTTCACACAACAGCAGCGAAAAACACGAAAAAATGTGGCAGCCGATCTGTTAGAGCAAACGGAAATCAATCCAGATTTGTTGAGCCGTGTTATCACTGGTGATGAAGGTTGGTTTTTTCAATACGATCCAGAGACAAAACGCCAAAGTTCGCGATGGTGCTCAAAGGGATCACCCAAACCAAAAAAAGCTCGCATGTCAAAGTCAAAAGTGAAATGCATGCTTGTGTGCTTCTTCGATTCCAAGGGAATTGTTCATAAAGAGTGGGTGTCTCCTGGGCAAACAGTTAACCGATATTTCTACAAAGAAATTTTAAAAAGACTTCGTAAACGAGTTCTTCGTGTCCGTGCCAACATTGCTGATAATCGGATTATGCATCACGATAATGCGCCATCCCATACTGCTCTGTCAGTACAGCAATTTTTAACCTCAAAACAAATTTCAGTACTACCACAGCCACCTTACTCACCAGATATCGCTCCGTGCGACTTTTCTATTTCCAAGAGTCAAAATGGCGGTCAAGGGACACCATTTTCAAACAACACAAGATGTCCAAAAAGCTGTGACGAGGGTCTTGGAGGATATTACAGAAGATGAGTTCCAGAAATGTTACCATCAATGGCAGAAGCGCTGGAATAAATGTGTGCAATCAGAGGGGAACTACTTTTAAGGAGACAACACTAAACATGACTAAAACGGTAAGCAACATTTTTTTTCACATCAGCCTCATTACTTTATTGTCGCACCTCGTATATATGTAAATTAATTTTTATTAAAAAAACTACAGCAGAGTTTATTTTTTAACAAAATAAATAAAATACATATATATATTTCAAAGCTATTTTTCACTGTTTTTGACGTAATATTTTGCTCAACTTTATAACTTAATCAGAACATCAAAAATACACCTGCCGTTCTGTATCGATGCTGAAATTGAATTTAAAATCAGCACTAGTTTTTATCCTGTTTGGGTCATTTAGTATATACATCTTCCATACACCATCCTGGGGACGGTTGAGAGTTTCTTTAAGGAAGCCTTTGCCTGTTTTGGAGGATAATCATTTTGGTGTGGAAAACATTTAAGCCGGTCGATGGAAAATGTTGACCAGTAATGTGCTGTTTGTAAAGATTCTTTGTAAAGATCTTTGTAAAGATTCCTGGTACTGCTAATGAAGCATTTCACCAGGAGCGGAAGAGAACACAGTCGATCACACAAATCTCATCACATACAGTACCGCACATCACATCATCTGGTTAAATCGTCTATTTATTTATTTCCTTTATTCTTCGTTTCTTTTTCTTTATCGGAACGTAATTTCAATTTCGAAGTTATTGCGATAATCGAATCTCTTTTCGTGTAGGAAAAGTTTAGTTAATAAAATTAACCTCCGTAGCGTCTCGATCTTTCATCCGGAGGTCCCGGGTTTAAATCCCGGGTCAGGCATGGCATTTTCACACGCTACAAAATTGTCATTAATCTCATCCTCTGAAGTAATATCCGGTGGTCCCGGAAGTTAAAAAAAAAAAGAAAGTTAATAAAATTACTACATTCATCGTGTAGGCTACTCGCCGACGAATAGCTTCATAAATAGGACCGATTAAGTACGATAGGCGAGACCCAGGTGCTACCTTCTTCGATTTACGGTCGTTAAATGTTTAAAAGAAGAATCAAAATCAGTTACGATAGCGTTGTTAGCGGTGACACTGATCGTTTAAAATGTATTTTATAAAAAAAAGTGCCAAAAAATGAAAATAATTATATACCAAGATAACCTTAATATGTGTAGAATGTACGGTTCGGTAATTGCCGTTGTTGGGTTGAAAGGATTGAAATGTTACTTATGATTTCCGATCGGTTGTATAGAGGACATGGAATAACGGTTAGAACCCTGGATTTTCGCTTATTTACTATAATTAATTATTATTAATATATTCATTCGTTATTAGCTGTATTTAGTTTTTAAATGGCTATTTTTTTCTTTTGTAATTAATAAAAAATACTGTATTTGTGATTCTGGCAGTTTTTAAAAAGCGTTGACGTGAATTAATGACTTTTATTCTATACAATTTACAGTATTTTGAAGAGTAACTTACATTAGCCTACCTTTTAGAGTCATTTATTTTCAATTACAACGCGACATTTTACGTGTATCTCCCTTTTTTTTCTTTGTTTTGTCTTTAATTTAGGCTACGCAATTAACTGTTCCGTTATATAGCGACAGGGATAGTTTTTCATTCGGGAAGATGGAACGAGACGTACTTAATAGAAAAGAGATTTGTCATTAAATAAATGGAGGAGTTTACGTAAATGGATCTAAATTTCGTTATCTATATAGGCTAACTATTATGAAATTTTAATGTTTTAGAAATAATATACGATGTATTTGAAATTATCGGATAATAAATCTAATACGTTTAAGCGCCCACAGGTTTTATGTTTCGCGTGTCCGTGTGCGAAAGCTTTTCGTGACGTTAATACATTAAACAGGGGGTGGTTCTTTAATAAAATTACGTTTTTAAAAACTTTTAAGGTGATCGGAGGATTTGAAAACGTTAAATTATGAACGGACCAGAAAAGATATTTGATGTTTAAACTAGTTAAATAAACTAGAAAGTTCTCGCTTCGACCCGTACTTTTATTTTGATTTCGATAATTTCTTTTTTATTTTGTAAAGAAGATTGATCCGATGGTCCGTCGTATATCCTCCTGTATAACAAAGAAAGGTTTTTTAAACAGCAAATTCCGTCGTGTAGGTGATAAATTTGAAGGTATTTTTAATTTTTAACTTCAACAAAGGAAAATGTGAATAATTTGATTCGTTCGATTTGTTTTGGCTTAATATTCTCCCGCGTGAAATTATTATTATTATTTTTTTTTTAAATGCAAAACAATTTCGTTTGGTGGTCCCATTGTAAATGTCACAAGCGAAATTTGTTTTCAAGAAATCTCGCTCTACGACTCGCTCACGACTACACGGACAATTGAAGATATTTTTAATTTTTTTTTTTCGTAGTTATCTAGTATCGGTTAGTATTAGATAGTTATAGCGAAATGATATATACCTTATATAGACTGTTCAAAAAGTGACGCTACCTTATGGAAGAATGTTTCTTTCTTTTATTGCACGTTTAATCGAGGAAAATTGAGGAAAAATTGGTTACACAATGCAGCAGAGAATATTCATCGTCTCCCGATACATTCGATGCGCCAGTTATCCCCAGATCCAGAATGCCTTCACTGAAATTATGGCGTGGATGCATCAAACAAGTCTTCCATCAAGCGGCTGTGCGAGAAGTTCCAGAGACAGGGAAAAAGTGGTCGACCGAAGGCACTACACCAGAAAAGATGTTCGACGTACAAGCTGCATATTCTGTTAGTCCCAAGAAGGCGTCTGTGCGACGCCTATCTAGCCGGTCTGGTCCTCTGGCATTAGTGCCCGCATCGCAAGTGTTGCGCGATGTTAGCTTTTTGTTAGCGGTTCATGTCATCTGTAATGCTAGACGGGGAAGAACTCGATCACTAGTTTTGGTGTGAGGAAGCACCTTCCTCTTTGATGGATACGTGAATTCACGAATTCACAGCACTGGTGTACGGGAAATCCACGTCAGCTGTGCGGACAAAAAGCGGGTGTTTGGTGTTAGGTGAAATGTCACGTAGGTGAATCTTCATGACATTCTTTCACGGCGCAGTGAACAGTAAGCGCTACACACAGACGGTGCAACAATTTGTAAACACTATACCTGCAGACCGGCTAGAGTGCATGTGGTTCAGCTGGACACTATAACTTTGTTGGATCAGTGTTTTCACGGACAAGTGGTATCGAAGGGGGTTGTGGCCCCCCTCGGTCTCCTGATTTATCCCCTCCTGACTTCTTCTTTTGGAGATGTCTTAAGGATCCGCCTAAAAAACTCATCCTTTACACTTTTCCCGAATTGCAGAGCGAACTATAACGCTGTGTCGCTGCAATTCCTCAACAAACGTTACAGCATGTCTTTAAGAGCATCCAAAGTCGTTTTAAATTATGTGAATCCCATAATGTAGGCCAACAACTGTTCACTTTTCCATCTTTTTTTTGACAACTATTGTAACTTACTCATTTTCCTATAAGGTTGCTTCCATTTTTGAACATCTGTGTAAATCTGATATTTTTAATATTTTTGCGCGAAAATTCATCACTAACTTTTTAAAGGCTCCGTAGAAAGTAGAAATACATTTTTTTTTTACAATTCATTCCGCCTTAACTTAGGACTGATAGTAGTCTTTTTCTCTGTTTCTCTGGTATTTTTTTTTTTATCATGAAGAGATTTATAGTCGGTGCGTTTCTTGTGGACGGTTTTTTTGACAATCATTTTAAAATAGTAGTAAAACATTTACACGCATTTTATTCTATTTATCTTCTAAAAATTAATACTTCTTAATTCTTTAAATTTCGACTTTTCAGAAGTCGACAGCAAATTAAGAATTAATTACTTGACAATAATTGTTTTTAATCTGGCGCTGAGTTCTGTTATTGACATTTTATAAATTACTGAAACGGTTTTGTTTTGTTGAGAATTTAATACAACTTATTTTTTTTTAAATTGAACGGGATTGGGGGTATCATGAAGAAATCTGAAAACGGTTAACGGGTGAGTTGTCGCATCGAAAATAGGAATCGTGTAAGAGATTACTTGCTTTTATGTTTCATTGATCGTTCCCTAAAGCTTCATCGAGATTTTTTCTGCCATTTAAAATTTATCATCGGACACACACACACACACATACATACATACACACACACATACAGAGGAAATAAAATTTTTGTAAAGACTCGTGAAATGCTACTAGTTTTTCGAAATCATGTTTTTCTTAGGAATTTTTTTACCGTGGTTATCATCTCGATCAGATTTTACTCTTAGGGATATGTGAACATAATGCCATTAATGGGTCTAGAATGTTGACGTTTCAACTGTAGATAATAACAATTTTGAAACGCGTGGCAACGTACATTTTTCTAAAGGATTTTTCTATAAAATACTCGTATATAAATGACAGACATCAGAGGACATAAAGCTATATATTTTTAAAATGTATCTCGCTATATTTATGGTGTTAATCTATGTTTCAATGTATTACATTCTTGTGTTAAGGTTTTATATATATGTATTTCTAATATTAATTGGTTTTTCTTGTTACAGGTAAGAATCTAATCACGGGCACGGTTGATCGACCTAATTTTTATAGTGAGTGGTTTTATTAACTTAATAAATATTTCGTCGATTAATTATAAGCGGTGTTAGTATTATTTAAAATTTACGTTAATTGATATTCAGAACTTGCTATTGAATAATTCATAATGAGAGTTAAGAAGCTTTCGATGTAGTCGGGGATTAAGCGAATAAAAGTAAGTATATTGAAAATAAAAGAAAAACGTGTTGATAAAAAAGATACTGTAATTATTTTTCATGCTAATTACCTAATCGTAATTTATTTAAGTACGTACGCGTATTGATTTTCACTTCGATTTATGGATGGCAGTATATTATTCACCCTACTGCAGATCTGTCGGTCATTCGACATCAGTATTTTCGTTAGAGAAACATTTATACGGTCGTTCTACGTATTTTCATTTATATTTAATTTATTAAAGACTAGATGATCTGCCCGGTATTCCTTTGATTGCCAGATATTATCTGTTACCCGAAAGGGAATCGATTCTGCGTTAAAAAAAAATTGTCCTCTTCAGTTTTGTGGCTTTAATTTCTGCCCCCTTAAAACATATCGACAGGATGTTAATAAAATCATCGTTCGAAATTTCAAAACAGTTTTTATGAAAGTTTTACGCTATTCTGTCGAGTTTAATTTTTCTTACTTTGAAGGTGTCTCTTGAATACATCCTCGGCGTATAAATTAATGAAGGAGGGAGACCAGGTTGATGGAGGGAGGTTTACTGGTAAATGAAGAAAAATAGAAAACATTACTAAGATTTCATCGTGTAAATTAACTACGATTAAAATAAATTCATTCAAATTTCGATGAAATAAGCAAAGTTTTACGGGATGCCCAGTCTTATACTCGATATAATTGGGAAAAGTTTAAATAATTGTAACTAAATCGTGCGCCCTTGCTTAAGTTAGATAACTGAATTAAGATGAATTTAATTTGCCATTTTTCTTTAAAAAAAAAACTAAACTTCTTATTTATTTTTGTTTAGGATGTTTATGTTATCTATTCGTTTTGTTTAATTCTCTAAATAAGCTGTACATTATTTTATTTGGTTTAAATAATTTTAGTTAAGGAAAATACTTTTATTGCCTTTTCTTTAATATTTTTATTTTTACCCATTTTTTGAAGAAAAGTCTGTTTATTGCGACCTATTTACTGCGACCCATACTTTACATCGCATGGTGAGAGTGAAAAGGAATTTTCTTTGCAAACGAGGAGTACGAAAATAATACCGTTCACTTAAGTTATAATTTTCTTATACAGAGTGTCCCACGATGAAACCGATGTACTTATTTTCCTGCAGGTATGTAATATCTATGTACAGGTTTACGTATAAAATTTATGGCTCGAAAATCTCCAAAACTACATACTGCACCGATTTCATTGAAATTTAGATCTGCTGTTGTAGTATGTCTGAAGTTGTGCATGTAAAATGCACAACTTAACAGCTAGGGTCTACTCATTAATCGAACGCATGTAGTGAGTGGGTTGTACTTTGAAAATTCAGTACGTTTCTGACTGCGAAATAGTAAGGACGTCGGAAACGAAAATTCGGTTTTCTCGCAATTGTTTGATTTTTATCTTTTTGTTTTTATTTTTCGTTAATACTTACTTTTTTTTTCTTTTTTAAGCAAGATTTATAGTGTATTTGTGTATAAATATTCGCTACTACAGATAAGTAATATAGATTTCATATTATCGTAAAATAATTTAATTTTGAATATAACGAATTCATAACCGACAAACAAATATGCTTTTGCCGGTCGTTTGCAATACTGAAAGGAAATATGAACGAAATCAATATCTCTACTAATACCTATGTTTCGATGTCAATAGTAAATAAATAGTTAAGCAAAAGTAATTTTACTTAAATTATCCACGGAACGGAATAGCAGCAAGATAATAAAATGCTTCTTAATAGTTAGTTATTTACTGATGTAACTTTAAATTTATGTACAAATCGGTTAGCGCTCGCGACAAAAATCGTGTACCGATGAAAATAAGGGTACCGTAAAATTTTCTGTTAACTGTTTTCTGGAAAACAGTTTATCCGATTTTGTTAAATGAAAAATCAAAATAAAACTGTCTTTTTTTACTAATTTAAATGTCCTAGAACAGTGTTTAACAGTGTTTACAACGCGATTTAATCGACGACTTAAAATATCATTATACGAAAAAGTTCGCTGTGAAATAAAACAGGGTGTCTGTTAAAATCGTATGGTTCGCGAATTAATTTGGATTTAACTAACTTCGATTAACATTCGCTTAGCACAATCCTCACATAAATACACATTCATAATACACATAATACCTCATAATACACATTCCTCATAATACACATGCGTATAATAATTATTAGTGAAATATTTATAAACGTATAATATTTTTTATTCCGTAATAACACATTTTTAATTATATGAGAAATAAAGGTGACGTAAAATATAATCGTATTTACTTAGTACCGTTAGAAACAATCTTTTCCCTGTATCAGTTTGACTGACGTCATAGATTATTCCATTCCTTTCTGTTCTGTACCGGTATCGGTCTTAAATCCTGCTAAATCCGAGATAATTAATTTTTTTATTTCATAATCTTTGTCTTCCTTTTTTACTGTTACCTTGTTTGCTTTAACGTACGTCCCAAAAAAAACATTTTGTAACATTAATTTTCAAAGGCGTCTATCGTTTTTTGCCGTAAAGAGATACTCTGAACACAAATATTTTTACGATTTTCTTTGGTATTTCTAAATCTACGATACGTTTGATATCACTTGTTTTCTTTTCAGCTTAGTGTATACGAGTTTGGTTTCGGTATTTTTTTTTCTTTGTATGTCCAGTGCGGTTTTATTATTTAAAAAAACAGAACTCCTTTAGCTTCTGATATAATTTTCGCGTTCGCATATTTTAGATATTATTTGTCGCATTTCTTTATTCTTGTTTAATTTAAAATTTATTTTCTTTCTCCGAATCGAATCTCTAATATTAGTTACGTTTACCCAGTTACGGCTTTACCCAGTTGCCGGCCTCCGTGGCGCGAGTGGTAGCGTCTCGGCCTTTCATCTGGAGGTCTCGCGTTCGAATCCCGGTCAGGCATGGTATTTTCACACGCTACAAATCATCTATCTCATCTTCTGAAGCAATACATAACGGTGCTCCTGGAGGTTAAAAAAAATAAAATAAAATTGTACGGGTTTACTCTTATTAATTATTTAATATTCATGTATAAATAACAAATTTAAAAAATCAGCGAGATATGTTCAGTTTTCAGGTTTATAAAAAAAGATTTTGGGTTAAAGGTAAATTATTTAGGCAAATATTGGTAAGGTCTAAAAAACAAATTGAATATATACTGCAGATTTTATACTTATTATACTTTTTTTTTACCTTATGCTGTAAAAAGAAAATCGACTTTTTTTTTGTATGTTTATTTCATGTTTGGAATGCCGAAGTTTATTTATATTTTTTGTTAATAAATAATTGTTTTTATTTGTATTTTATTCTAGAAACTAATTTTTTGTTTGTTATTAAATAATCAAAAGAGATTAGTTATATAGAATAGGAGTATTTTGGAATTTGGATGCGATTCAATAATATGTAACAGCTGTTTGGAAACGATGTATACGTTTTGGCTCCGGATAGTGTAATTTATTAAGGATTGACGTCAGCAGTTGGAATAAAATATTTCTTTTATTTAACGACTTAAAATTTTATCACGGAAAATAGGAAGAATGTTTTGTATCTATAAGATTTTAATGTAAAATTAATTATTATTTTTATTATGTATAAAATATACAAAGCTTAACTTAATTTGAGGTTAAATTCGTAATAATTTTTTTCATGTATTTGACGTGCAGAATGAAATTTGTTTACGATTAATTTGGGATTATGAGTTATATTTATTTTAAGAAAACCTTTCAACATTGGATTATTTCTCAGCGTTTGTACTACAGAGTGCAGTTGTACTATATATAACATTCATTATTAAACAAACCGTGTTTACCGCTTTAGAAAATTAAATACTTTAAATTGATAACTAGTTATAACTAGTCGCGTTATATTACTTTGTCGATGATTTTAAAGCTTAATAAAAAAAATCTGATGTGGACACCATATGACTTCCTTGTACGCCTATTAAATTACTTATACACATTTTCTTAAAATTAAATTACATAAAATTTTATTTCACTAATAACTTTTGATTTTTTCATATTATTATTACAGTTATTGAATTATTATTTATTGTAATTTTTTTTACCTTCAGAGGTTAATAATTATTAATAAATCAATATGTTTAAATTAAAAAAAAGGAGATGAAGTCTGATTCGAGCCGATGTGCCTTACCCTTGTAGATCCAAATATTCTATTAATTAAACTTTTATTTGGCTATAACCCTGGAACCGATGAAAATAAGTACTATTTATATCTCGTTGAAAACCTCTCAATGAGGACTTGCTACTGCAGTTAAGAAAAAGTCCAAAATCCGAATTGTTTTGCTTTTTGGACGTTTTTGGACATTTTTGTTTTAGTCGATTGCAATCAAAAGGGGAGGTGCGCAACTAGGTGTTACAGCAGTCCTAAATTCAAAATTTAAACATCCTACGGCTAATCGTTTTTCAGTTATGCGACATACGTACAGACGTCATGCCGAAATTAGTCAAAGTGGATTCAGGGATGGTCAAAATGGATATTTCAGTAGAAATCTGAAAACTGAAATTTTTCGCGAACACAATACTTCCTTTACTTCGTACAAGGAAGTAGGAACAAATGCGGTCATAATTTATTCGCTTATAATTTTTATTTCTGTTATCCACAAAATTTCATTTCATTTCTACAAATGTCCAAAAAAATAAAAAGTGAAGAGCAGTACTATCGTTCATCTTTTTATAAACTAATACGATTTTATACTCGTATGAAACGCGTAAAAAATACATACCCTAAATATTTTCTGTAAACTAATCTGTCTCGCGTATATATTTATCGATACGTAAAAATTTTGTTAATCTTGTAAATTTATACGATATAAATTTTTTTTAATGCTTTTAAATTTATATAACTTGAGATTATCTAGAAAGATTTTTTTTATAATTTATTTTTCTGATGGTATTTAATTAATTTTTCACAGACACCCATTTATTATTTTTTTTATTGTTATTTAAATAATGGAAACCGTTTTATAATTTACCGTTAAAGTTTAAATTGCATAAGTGTCTGATGCTCGGATCAAGGAGCGCCGCAGAGCTCGTACGTACGGTCTGACTGTTTATCTTTTTTTTTATCGTTGAGAAGTGGGCCACGGCGCCAAGACGGCTCCTACATAGAACTGGATATAAATAGTGTTCATAATGATTTAGTTTTTTAAATGTTAGCTTTTTCTTTTTACAAGAAATACTTTTTTTGGATTGTATACTGCAGCGGTCGGTAATGTTTAAGTTACGTATAATATTTTATTTGGTAGGTTTTCGCGTTAAACAGTGTTATTTTGTTTATTTTTTTTCTGTTATCGTTTGTGAAGTATAAATTTGTACATCCATATAGAAATTTCGATGTGTTTTCTTTTCAGATTATTTTATTTTTTATTTCATAATTTTTGTTTTAGTTCTTATTTCACAAACAAAGTTTATAGAATATGCAGTTCTATGTGGTTTATAGATTTTCTGGCACCTGTGACGTTTATCCGATCTGCTCAAATTGTTGAGTTCCGATTAAAGTTTACCAAAACATTTCTAAAAATTACAATAGGATTTTTATAGTAGGTCCAAGATCCACGTGTATTATTTTTGTGCTCATGAATAATCAGTTATACTGATATCTTTTAAATAAGTTAAAATATAATACGATTGGATCATCAGTCCCGTGGATGCAATTTTTTTTATCACAAATTTTTTTATCGTTCGACAAAAATAATTATTTTAATTTTATTTTTTTAGTAACAAAAATAAAATACAAAAGGAATACAAATAGGAAAGAAGAGAAAGACGGTTGAAAAAATAAAGGAACTCTTAATAGTATATTCATGAACGCAAAAAATGTACTTGATCTTGGTGGAAGTTTGAAGGACTGTTACCCAAATTGTGAAGAAAAACAACGCTGAAAAATATTCTGGTGTTCTGATAGTTGCCTTCAACGGCAGTTGTAGTGTTGTCTATTTCAAGACCGTTGAATTGTAATGTAAATGCTCATTAAATCAATGTTGTTTGAATTCTGGTAACGATTAAGACAAATAGTATATTTGGTTCTGTGTTGTTGAAGAATATGAACGTCAGATATGATGTATATATTCCTGTTTACATTACGCTTTTATTTGTAGTAAATTTGTGGAAAATAATTTTGGAATACAAATAAACAAACAGACGTAGAATTCGGCTAATAATTGTATCTTGGTATTTAAAAGAACAAAATGGTGCAGTCCGGGAGTAAGTAATTTTCATTCATATTAAATAGCTATTTTTATTTTGGATTTTTGGAGGATCGGTTGTATCGGTGGAATCTTGAGTCGTTAGAGACGTGACGAGAAAAAAGAGTCACCGAACCGTTTTACCGACTGCCCTTTTCAGATCTCACTAATGATGTGGCTTTACATGTCTTGGAGATATCGATTCAGACCTAAGCGGATTCGAACGACATCCAAAAGACAATTGAAAATGAGGAAGTAGTGATCGGAAATAAAGAAAAAGAGTGGGTAGTGAGAAGGGATTATGTATCGTAAGAGGGATATAACTCCATTCAGAGATTTAAGCGCTGAATATGGGGTATATTAGCCCACAATCCTTTGGGTGATGGGCACGATTTTTACCTGCGACAGGAGCATCCTATTACTGGTAAACGATTTTGCATCGATTTAAATTTAAGCTATAACAAAAATTATCTTCCTTCAAGTAATTATAGAACCACCTGAGTAAAATTTACATAAGCGTATGGGTTAAACGGGTACATATAGTCAGTGGCACGTGAAAATATAAGTGTAAGCTAGTCAGCCAAGACGAGTCTATCTACCATATACACATCAGCAGTGGCGGGTCGTAGCTAAAATTAGTAGGGGTGCTGCTCCAGAAAAATCTTTTTTGGGCCTGTTCAAGGGCTTGGTTAAAGTTTTCTGTAAAATAAAAAAACGGAAAAAATGAATGAAATAGAATAGCTAGAAGCTGGATAATAATCTAATTCTACACTTTATCACATTCAAAAATATGGTACACGGTTTTTAACCACATTTTGCTTAAAAATCGTAAATAAAAGAGGTTTTTTTTTGCTCGGGAAAAAAACTTACCCGATCAATCGCAACCAAATTTTTACTCATATTTCTTGGTATAACGAAGGTTTTTGGATATATTTCATCTCGAAAAATCTCGATAAAATATATATATATATATATATATGTTTGTGTATATAGGATATTTGTATATATATATATATATATATGGAGATTTGCCGGTTGAAGCACAAACATTAATGAATTGAATTAATGAAGTGTGAACAAGCTTTGAACTGAATGATTCGACTAAATTGATTGAATATTATAAAATAATAGAATTAAATTTAAATTAAATAAAGTAATCTATAGCTATACTATATAAAGAAAAGAGGGTTTTTGTTTGCTCTGAATAAACAAAAAAACTACTCGATCAATCGCAACCAAATTGTTACCCATGATAATTGGCAAATCTGAGAAGGTTTTTAAATATAT
This sequence comes from Lycorma delicatula, assembly GCF_047948215.1. Lineage (NCBI taxonomy): Eukaryota > Metazoa > Arthropoda > Insecta > Hemiptera > Fulgoridae > Lycorma > Lycorma delicatula. Next base: position 154,833,029 of record NC_134460.1, read on the forward strand.
CTAATCTCGAAAATATATTTATATTAATATATTATTTAGTAGTGGAGATTTGCCGGTTGGAGCACAAACTTCAGTGAATTGAAAAATGAACTGCGAGTCTGTATCACTGTGTCAGTTGGGTTTGAACTAAATGATTCGAATCAATCGAATGATTAATATTACAAAAATAGTAGAATTAAAGTTACGTTAAATAAAAATAAAAAATTAAATAAATTTAAACAAATTCTGTTTAACAATAATGGGCTTCCTGTGACTGGTGAGGTATACGAGTACCTCGTAGAAAACTAGACCGATCATCACCATTTCCGGTAACAATCGGAGTGCCCTTGGGGGGCTGTTTCGGAAGTGCAATGGGGTGCTCTTATAATATCTTTCCAAACGATCGTTCGATTTTCAAAATTCAAACGGGATATTTGTTAGTAGGTTGAAGGCTAACCTTTGCGTGCATCAGGTACCCTCTCGATCTAACAGATCACGGTTATTCGGAAATATATTTCTATATATATATATATATATATATAAAGTTTGTCTATTTGTTATCGCAGAACCAACCGACCGATTACATTCAAATTTGCAGAATACGTTCGTGTTATTCCAGGGAAGTTTTAAGCTATCGACTGAGGCCCTATTTTCCTCGAAGGTTAAGATATTAAAAATATTCTCTATTTCTTCGCCCTAAGGAGGCTGAAGTTGTAAATAAAAAAATACATCGATCCTTTTACCTCATTATTATATTGATGCCACCACGGCAAATAAATTAGTTACGAATTTTTAGTCGTCAAAGGTGTGCGTACTTTAGTTATCGTAGTTAATGTTATTCTATCTTTTGTAAATTAGTTTCTTTTTCAGGTTACTATAAAGCCGAGTACGATAATTATTATTTGTCAGTATTATTTTCCCAACCGTGAGGATAACGTTCAGCGCGGGGGTTTGGGGGTGGAGCGCTCTGTGTAGATGGGAATGGCGACCGAAGCAAGCTCATGCGGGTGTCCAGGAAGCCGGTGCCCTGGGAGGCTCCTCGGAGAGCCTCCCAGGGCTAAGGTGCCTATCAAGTGGCCCAGTTGAATTGCAGGGTTGGCTCCGGGATTCGCCTTGGATGACCTGAACCCCGAAGGTTCAGGTTCTGGCTAGACGGTTCGGCTAATTAATTATAATTTTACGAGGTCCAGTGGTAGACGAATCTACCTTACAAACGAATTTTACTTTTAGATATTTCATCTGCATTATGAATGGAGAGGTTTAAGATTCCCTTTGTTCACGTTTATTCGTGTTCATTCGCTTAGTGTGTACCGTGACTCGGTCGATACTTCATGTTTATCCTCGTTCGCCTATTATGGTGTTCTCAATTTTTTGGAATGCGAAATAGTTCCAGGACAGGATAAATAGTTCCACCCTTAACCTATCACAACCAATATTGCTTTTATATTATCATGCATTTAAATATTATTAAATTTAACGGGTTTGTTTTTATTATTATTATTATTGTTGTTGTTGCTTGTAAACTCTTCACCGCGGCTCTGTTGGATCTTTCTAAATTATTTTACGTAAATTTATTCGAATAATTATAGGTTATTATTTATGCATCCTATTTATTATGTATCTTTCTTTAATAATGCCTTTTTTCTTTACCATGATGATGACCTGTGTATTTTTTGAACAATTCATCTTATTGCTTCAAAGTGAATTACATAAAATCGAGTAACTTATCAACGTTTTATAAATTACCATTAATTTATTTTAATTTTAGAGAGTGTATTTTTTTCTTCTGTTTTTAGAATCGGTTTGATAGCACTTTCATGTAGTATATAATTTTTCTGACAGCCTGATTTATTTCCTGTATTGTTTTGATATTCTTAATGGTTTGAGTTGTCGGAATACTTATTGATTTTCTATTTATCAGCTGTGAAGAATTTAATTCCGGGATTATAATCGTATTGTTTCACCGTTATATATTTTACGTTTCGCTCGGGTCGCTTATTTTTGTTCGTCAGTTTAATCTGACATGATTACTTACAGTACAGTAAAATCAAAATAGAATAGCCGTAAGCGATGGATGGGGTGTGTTCCATGTATTATTACTGTTGAATTTTTTTACGAAATACAATTATTACTCGAGTTTTAATCCTGTGTACGTTGACGTAGAACCGTCTGAATACGCTACTCCGAGTAAGTTGTTAAATTAAATTTAAATAAATGTGGATTTTAGTTACATCTGAATTATAAATACTTTCTACATCAAATTTTCTGTATTCATATGGTATTAATTTATTATTATGACGTTACAGTATAACATGATTTTTATGTTTCCTGCGTTTATTGATTTACAGTTATTAGATGTACATATACAAATATGGATATCTAATTGACCTACTTTTTATATATAACATTGCTGGATGAAGTATGATATACGAGATGTGTCAGAAAAGTAATGAGAATGACTTTTTCTTACCAAAGTTTGTATTTTTTTCAAACAAAAATATTATCCCCTTCAAAGTAGTCCCCTTGGACAGCTATATACCGGCGGAGTCGTTGTTCCCACTCCTGGTAGCAGCGTTGGAAGGCTTCAACTGGTAGGGCTTTTAACTGGTCGGTCACAGTCTTTTGAATATTCTCCAGAGTTCCAAAATGACGTCCTTTTAAGACACGTTTCAATTTCGGGAAAAGGAAAAAGTCACAAGGACTCAAATCAGGTGAATAGGGGGGTTGAGAAGAACCGTAGGAATGCGTTTTGAGGTCAAAAATTCTCTGATGGAAATGGCCGTGTGACACGGGGCATTGTCATGACGAAGCATCCATTTGTCTGCAATGTCTGGTCTCACGGGAATCACTTTTTTCCTGAGCCTTTCAAGGACATCTTTGTAAAACACTTGGTTGACAGTTTGTCCTGGAGGAAAAATTCTTTACGCACGATACCCCTACTGTCAAAAAAGCAAATCGGCACGGTTTTGATCTTTGATCTGCTCATTCGACATTTTTTCGGTCGAGGAGATGGCGGAGTGTGCCACTCTTCGCTTTGCCGCTTTGTTTCAGGATCGTACTCAGATATCCAGGATTCATCACCTGTGATCACACGATTGAAGCATACTTGGTCGTTGTCAATCCTCTCATGAAGATCAACGCACACGTTTCTTCGATCGTCCTTCTGTTCCGTTGTGAGGTTTTTCGACATCAATTTCGAACAAACCTTTCAAAACTCCAAATCGTCTGTCAAAATTTGATGTACGGTGAAAGTGATTAAATTTAATTGTCCACTCATCATCCTTATGTTAAACGACGGTCTGATCTCACAAGAACCCTCACACGCTGAAGGTTTAATCTTATTTTGAAGTCGAAGGTTTCCCTGAGCGAGGTTGATCTTCAACGTGTTCTTGGCCTTCCAAAAATGATTTGTGCCGGCGGAAAACTTGCGCTCTTGATAAGCAATGTTTCCCATAGTCCTGTTTCAACTTTTCAAAGGTCACACTTCCGGATTTCTCAAGTTTAACTCAAAACTTGATCGCACAACGTCGCTCTAAAATCCGATGCTCCATTTTCGTAACACGCAACAAAAACACAACCTCACTGATGGCGCTGTCATGAATAATGTGTTGGCTGAACGGAGTTGAAAGTCGTACTGAGCATGTGGAATTGATGAACAAACCGGTCTAGCACAGATCGGTAGACACAGCGTTGCCAGATCGCTCACAGTGTTACCAATCTTACACACCTCGTATTTTAAGTTTATCGGAAATATTTTGAAATCTTCAGAGAAAAAACCCAAAAGTGATAATTTTTTTCTTTAATTCCTTTATTTATTATTTTTACAAAAAAGGAGGTTATGTATATTTTTTGTTTGTTCGCGCATAAATTGTATCCTAATAATTTTATTCTATTAAACCTCGTTGCATCTCATTTCCCCCCTGATGGAGAAGAACGCCCGCTTATGTCTGGTAGCCACACCACCCCCTCCGTTCATTGCATGAGTAGCTTAATCGGAGGTCGTATTCTTGCCCTCAGACTGATCACATTCCACAGTCTGTAATCGACGCAGCTGCTATTCGCGGTGGTACCATGATGTTGAAAAAAGTTTATAGTCACAAAAAATCCGTCTGGAAATTGACAAAAAAAGTTTTTCGACACAAAAAATCCGTCTGAAAATTGACAAAAAAAGTTTTTCGACTACTGACGAGTAAGGACAGTGAGAATCCTGATATTCTGTATTTTGTATGTATGCGCCACGTTAGATGTTACGTGTCATGTTAGATGTCTTCTGTAGGGCAGGTGAATTTCAGCCCAAGATATGTTGGAATCGCCAATAAAATCATTAAAAATCGAGATATCTCGTCTTAAATATTTCAGACTGGATATACATTATATATAATATACAGCATCGGTAGGAAAAGCGGGAATCTTATAATTTTATAAATGCGTGCATCACATTACATGGTCTTTTGCGGTCTGTCGCACGGTCGGACAACTAAGGTAAACCGTCTAAGCTGACTCGATTTAAAGAAAGAAACATAAGCTTGTCCTTTTGCAAATACTTTTTTCCTCAATCAACTGCGGCTCTATTTAATGTTGTGCACCGTTACAGCCCGATTTAAAATTAAAGGTAGCATACGTCTTTCTACATCTCCATCCTTTACCCTAGCTTGAAACGTTGTACATACTGGTGTAATAGGTACATAACCATCTTCACCCTTTCATGTTTGTAGCCATTGTTTCGTCATATAGTTTTATTAACACAGCTTTCATAAATTTACTTACCCCTTTACAGTCGGTCCCTTCATCTGACAGGCCATTTGAATTTCTTTACAATTCCCATAGCGCCGTTAATTAAACCGTCAGAAACCGATATATTCCGCCTTAACGTAACTCTTGAACTCTCTGTCGTTTGTACATTATGTAACAGGCCGACATAGTTATGGACGTCTAGAAGGAAAATATTCCCGAGGGGAGTTTTCCCGTATGTTGTAGCTTATCGTGTGGTACATCGATAGCGTTAATAATATAAACTTTATTTGTTTTCGATATCGCATCGGTCTTACTAAGATTATATTCATTAACTGATTTCATACTTGGAAAAATTCTTACAGGATTTCCATCCGAAAATTCGTTTTTTAAAGCTACCCGCCTTCTTTCGCAAAGCATTTCCGATCGGCCGCTTGTAACTTCTCCAAAACGCAACTTATTCTTTAAATCGATGAACTTTCATGTCATTTCTTTGTCTCGTGTTTAGTCTTTGCTCACGAAATGAAAAAGAATTTCAGAAATTTATTTCTCCTTCACACAAAGCTTGAAGAAACCAGCCTTTGACTGGAGGCAGCAGTATTATATCACCGAAAAAGCACATTAACTCCGCCGAATAACTTACTGTTATTAATCAGATGCAGGCAATTATGAAATAAATATTTAAAAAAAAAACAATGTAACCGATATGAAACTGCGCTAAAAAGTAAGAAATAATTTCGTCCAGATACTTAATTCTTTTAGACGCTTTTTTGAATCGGCGCCAAAATACACTATCATACTTACGTGGTACTTGAATACGAGTATAGATGGCGTATGTAAAAAGACGTAATATCGCAAACTACAAAACAATCAAACCACATAAGTATGAATTCCACTCATATAATATCGGTATTGGTTTCTATGAAGTATACGTACAAATTTATATTATATCTAGAAATTAATTTTATAAAACCAGCCGCCGATTCAAAAAGTGTCTAAGGAATTAATTAAGTATTTAGACAAAATTACTTTTTAATTTTTAGCGCATTTTGACATAGGTTCCATTTTTTTTTTTTTTTTAATTAATTACGGTTGAAATTTGTAGGTCTTGATATTTTTTCATTAAGTTTTTAATTTTTTTTTTTTTTAATAAAAATTGCTTGATTTGAGTGCAGAAAAAGTAGTTTATAAGCGAATGATAACAAAATACACGGCAGAATCGTAACGCAAAGTAGACTTTAATTAGCACGTATACTTTGGAGTAATTTACGGCGATGATGTGATCGAAATTGAAAAAAAATTTCAAATTATTTAAGTTATCGATTTTTTTCTAAGTTTTTGTATTTCTTATACCTTTCATTTTATCGAGGAGTCCTTTACACTCCCTCCTTGTGCTATAAAATTGGTGATTTATATATATAGTTGTTAGTTTTTGTTCAGACTGTAGTTATGTGATTTTATTTTGTGAGAGAAATTTTTTGCGTCCGTTCAGGTTTCAAAGTTATCTCGTTAATGACGCCCCTTTACAATTCCTAATCGGTTTGTTATCGGATATATACTTTTAAAAATACTGCGTTATTTTTTAGTAATATACTCTGAAAATTTGTATTTATTTCTATCCCTTTTTAGCTTTTTTAAAAATGTCGTTCTTTTTAATAGTTTAGAGTAATGCAACATTCTATCTCATTCGTTTTTCAATCTGTAAGATATCCCCTAAAATATTTTTTTTTTAAATTCTATAAATGTTTACTTTTCGCTTTTTTCAGGTCAAATGTTTGACCTAAGAAAAATATTATTAGGTCAAATATAATAATATTTGACCTGATAAATATTTTATTTAGCTTGCACTTCTGATTCATTCTAGAGCGTAAGGAGTAGTAAGTATTTGAAACGTAGATCCAAGTGTTAGACAGATGATTAAAAAAAAAAAGATTTTTCTGAAGCGCTTTGTGGTATGGTAAAGGAATGCGGACGTAAAAGAATGTAGTGTGGTAGGAACAAAATTAAAATTAACTTAAAAAGATATCGATTTTTTTTGTAATTTTTATGTAGAGCATTCATTTTTGAGCGAATATAATAGAGCGTTAAAAATAGGCTTTTCAAAAACGGCCAGAAAAGTTGTATCTCAGTTAATTTTTTTTTTACATAAGTATAAAAAAGTCGCATACGGTGGCCGGAGGCGTTCGTTTAAAGAACGAAAAGGAAGGAGAATCTCGGTTTTGGAAATCGTAAGCTAAATTCAATGAGTTGTATTAGATTTAAAACAAGTTATCTTGATAATATTTATAAAACTATTTTAAAAAAGTTTTATAAATTTACAGAAACACCGCTGCTAAAAAATAGTAAAAATAACGTAACGTTTCAATTTTCTCGTTCCGATACTTTTCCTATTTGTGTTTTGCTTTTATTCGACTGATTTTTATTTTATCGTTTTTTTCGTTCCTGGCCCAATATATTTCGTCCTGATGATTGTTTGTAAAAATTCCCATTAGAATTTTTTTACTCGAACCTAAACCGCTTCAACTGTTGTTTCCGTGATTTCGTTAAAAAAAAACAAGAAAACTTTCATTCGAGGAACTGAACGCAAGCGTGTCGAGGTTTGTTTTATCCCCCTATTTATCGCAGAACCCGGACGTTTGTCCCTTGCCGTAGGATTTTTCTGATTAGATGACGGGTATTTAATTTTTTTAATGACGGTGTCGATAAAGTTACAAATTTGTAACGATACAAATTTTAACCGGGGGTTACTGCTTTTACAGTTTTTCGCCCTTCCACCGCTATTTCCCTGAGCCCGTTCTCTGAAAGCTTTCAGTGGTAGTTCCTTTTCATCTAGTAGGAATGCGCCTAGGGAGGCTCCAGTATTTAGGGGGTGTAATGCATCACCTTCGTGGATACAGTCGCATACGGTGGCCGGAGGCGATCGTTTAAAGAAGGAAAAGGAAGGAGAATCTCGTTTTTGGAAATCGTTCTTCTTTCGATGTTGTCGTCAGAGTGAATTCTGTGTGCGCGCACGCTTGTTGTTCGTTATTAATTAAGAGCTTGTACCGCTATACGTTAAAAGCGTCGAATAATTGCGGTACGGTTAAACGATAAGTGAAAAATTAAAGAACCTTTATAAATTAATGGCGGCCTCCCGACTTGTTAGACGTGCTTCTGGCGTTTATTTGTACTGCATTACAAGAGTATCTTCCTAAATGTTAAACGTTTTTCTCATCTCATCTCATCTCATCTCATCCTTCTTCCTAGATCTTTTGTTGTCATCGTTTATGCGAGTCAGGTGTCTGTTTTATGTGGGGTACGAATACGCGTATTTCATAATATTAACTTAGCGAGTGACATTATAATTTGTTAACTTGTCGTTTACTTGGTTGTATATTAATACAGGGGTAAAAAGTTTTTAAAACTATTTTAGGAATTATCATTTTAAAATGTGAAATCGTTACGTTAATTTCACCAACGCTATTATTACTTACTATATGTGAGCGCGCGCGGTGTGTATGTGATTTTTATATATTTCTTTTATAATTTAAAAAAATTATAGTAATTAAAACTTTTTCGTTAATTGCTGTCAGGTCGTGTAGTGGTGAAAAGGTAAATAAAAATAAAAATGACGTCGGTATGATTGAACATCGGATTGGCTTTTGTAGGATAGCGGCTGTAAACCTTTACATAATATAAAAAATATTACGCACGAGTAACATACATATTTGTTTTTTTGTAAATGTATTTACAGAAAAAGCCTTTACTTTCCTCTACCTCTAACCCCTCAAGAGTTGTACTTAATTCAAACGTTAATTACGTATTAGAATCGTACAAATTAATCTTTATCAAAAATTTCTGAAACTAGTATTTGCTTTTTTTTGATGAATTCTCAGAACATGAATTTACTCAGAATTAAACTCTCCACAAAATTTAAAACTTTTATTTGTTAATTGATAATTTTACAATAAAGGTATTAATAAACGTATTCTTTGACTTGAATTTTAGTGTGACTTGTCTTAAAAAAAAGAAAAATATATTATAAATTTTCGGGAACAGTTTTTAAAATCAGTGTGAAATTTTTCGGCAGCCGTAACTGGAATACAAATATTAAATTTCAGTTATTATTCACGTTATTTAAGTAGGTGTATCGTCAAACATTATTTTGTCGAAGTACTCTTTTAAATTCTGTCCGACTCATTTTAATAAATTGCTTGTCGTTTTTCAATTTATTTTTTTGGTATTATGTTGGTTTTGTAGTGTCTATTTAGTTAATTATTTGCGTACTTTTAATTCCATTTGACCACCCGCGGGTTCGTTAGAGTACGTTTTATCGTGTTGACTTCTCTCTTTATTAAGTTTAGTTTAACCTTCGTTTTATTTCTCGCTAAATATTGGAACGATTTCATTTATTCGTTAAAATTTAATTTTCGTAATTCCTATCGTCGTAGCTGTAGGGTTATGTTATTTTTAAAGATTATTTAAAGTTAATATGCATTCGGTTTTACAAACAGCCCGTTTTCCCTTTTTTTTGAGATAAAGTTGTTATTCTTTTACTTTTATTGAAACAATCGATTTCGTCACCGAAAAAAATCTCAAATACTCTGTAGTTAAATTAATTCTGAAATTAAATGAAATAAAAAAATGTTTTGATAAAATAGCGTGTTAGATTTTTATCGTCAATAACTTTGCGATGTAAAGAAAAATTCTGGGAACAATAATAACAAAAATATTTTTTACCGGGTATAGTGCCTTTATCGAAAAATGAAAAACAATTCACCGTATTCCACGGTGATGTTACCGTTGAATTATTTAGCGTGCTCCAAACGAAGCTTCAGAATATTCGACGATATTGTTTAATAGATGCATATTAAGTGCGGTCGTTCCAGCAGAATGGAAAGAGGCTTGGATATTTTCTACTCACAAAAAAATGTAATAGACACGAATCTGGAAGTTACAGAGGTACAAGAGTTTTGGTATAAATGGGGAGGATGATGGAAGGTATGACTATGACGGCTTCGGTAAAATAAACAGAGGAAGGATTTTGACAAGGAAACTACACTCCTTTGTTTTGAGTAAGGAAATTTCGTGTAAAGTTAGCGACAAATTTATGAAGCTGCTGTGGAGGGTTGTGCAACTCTACCGAGCAGAGATTGACGGAATCAAAAGGAAACCGATATCGAGGTAAATAAATTTTTTGAGGCGTTGTTGTCGATTAACATTAAAGGAAAGAATAAGAAATGAATAAATAAGCGGAAAATTTAAGACTGAACGAACGGTGCCGGATGCCGTCGAGAGGAAACGATCGCAACGGTACGGGCATCTAAGTAGAATGGATTCCGATCGAATATCTCTGCGAATATATGAATAGATTTCAGATGAGAGAAAAAAACCTGGACGACCGAGAAAGCGATGCTACAAGAGTTGAGCTATAGACAGGAGAGGACCTTCGGGCGGACCGAGAATTATGTGCTGTGGAGTGCGGAAAAGCTCCACAGCACATTGTGTTATTTTATTCGATCGATAATATGTTGTTGGCTATAATATGTGGTTGTTTTATAACCGGTTATTAGATAAAAGGTAAGGTAAATAGTAGCTGTTGAAATAATCTTATTGTATTTATTTTTTGTAATTTTTTTTTTTTAGATTTCCATTGAAATGATGTTTGTATTGTATTGCTTTAAGAGGATTTAAGAGGTCTGACTTTATTCGATTAGTATCTCAGCCGTTGGTCGGGCTCTTGGTGTTATTTATCAGATAACACCAAAGAGGTCCTAAGAGGAGATCCAAAATATATCTCGGTAAATCCGGTCGCTTGTTAGTAAAATCCCACAGAAAACCATTATGTAGAAAAGGGTGAAGATTAAGGAAAGGAGTGAATTGTGATAAAATGAAGACAGACAACTCCTCTAAAGTCTGCCTGAGGTCTCTCCACAGTCATCCTATCCTAACCTTTCGCGAGATCGAGTAGTCTTTAATCGGGATGCGAGCTACCCGTTTCTGATTAGTGATATTTAATAGTTAAATTTATACTGCAAAAAATTATCTTTTCTTAGAATTACGTGAGTTTAAGATCAGGCGGCTCTTTAAGAATCTTCACCCGTTTCCAAAATTGTGTAACGTATGTAAGTACTCGAGTAAACTATATAAAAGGTTCTGTAGATCCCCGCCGGAGAGTAGGAAGCATCTTCGCTTTTAGTCGTAACAAAAAACTTAGAAGAGATCGGCACACGATTTTTTTCTACTGTTGCCGTTCTGCAGAGGAATAAATAATGTTCTCAATTGCTTATTACACAGAAAAATACCTTAGTAACAATAATTATTCGTTTTTGAGCCCAATTTTTTTTTTACGAAGCAAAGCTGAACGGGGAAAATTACTCTTGCTATGAATACCAAATTTGGAAAAAAGATTTTTCTACTATTTAGATGGCTAGTCTTAGATGCGGTTACATCCGCGAAGATTGAAATTCGCAGACTTTTTTTAACGCGTTTTCTTATTTAAACCGAATATTAAAAATTCACATCTTTCAAACATCCGTCCTTAAATAAACTGTATAAAAATGGTATCGACTATTTTTCAGTGAAATCTTTCGTTTGTTTTTTATTAATTTTAAAGTGAAAATAAACCTGAATTTTAGTTCAAATATTTTTTTAAGACTGCTTTAATAATATTTTTAATTTTTGTGCTCCTTTTGAACTACCTACATCTTTTGACAGACTACGATTTTCAGATTTAAAGTTGTAAATTTTTTCCTTGTAATGCACTACGCAATTTTATTATGTTTTCCTAAAATTACAGTTTTTGATCGAGTAAAATAAAAAATATTTGATACTGATAACTAAAATATTATGTTTTTATCGTATACTTTTATTGTTAGATCAAATTACCGATTCTAACGTTTTAAACTAACATTAATTAAACAAGCGTAGATGGATAAAATATATATCTAAGTCTATCGAATTAAATAATAAGGACGTGACAGTAAATTTTTTCCTGTTAATTGGGACGGACGTTCCTTTTAAAAATGTTCTGCGGTGGATTTTTGAAATCGATTAAGTAATAAAATAAGACTATAAGCCCTATTAAGTTTCTTTCATGATTTTTATTAAATTTTATTTTTGCCATCGATTAACTTTGGCGATCGATTCGCCCCCAGACAAATTTGTTTCCTTCACGGTAGCGAAGCTTTATGAAATATATATAATGGAGCTTGTCGTAATTAAGGTAGGATTATATTTTGATTTAAGGACTTTTAGTCCTCCGTAGACTTTATCTTCTAAGGAGATTAAAGTAGTTATTCCAGGTCTGCGTATTAAGCGGCTTTCAGGTACAATAAAGGTAGTCTTATGCGTGAAATGAGATGAGTATTTATATTTTTTGGTATTGAAAATCTTTTAAAATTCTCATGGCCATTATAATATAATAATTTGTTTAATTTTGAGTTTATTGTTAAAGCATTAGGATAAACTTGTAGTAAAAGGAATGGATTACTTTATCTTTAAAAATTTCTGATTAAAATCGTACTATTTTGAAGCTTTAACTTATCACGAAATGTTTTATGTATTACTCAAAATATTAATTATTTAAAAGATATTATCTATATCTATTTGTACTATTTTATACAAAGAAAGAGGGATTTTGTTTGTTCGGGATAAACAAAAAACTAGTCTTATCAATCAATCGCAACCAAATTTTTACCCATGTTTCTTGGCATAACTGAGAAAGTTTTTAGATACATTTCACCTCTAATATATATATATATATATATATATATATGTGTGTGTGTGTGTGTGTGTGTGTGTGTGTGTGTGTGTGTGTGTGTGTGTGTGTGTGTGTGTGTGTGTGTGTGTGTGTTTAATAGAGGAAATTTTCCGGTTGAAGCACAAATTTTAATGAACTGTGTGAGTCTCTTATCACTGTGTGAGCTGGTTTTGAAGTGAGTCATTCGAATCAATCGAATGAATATTACAAAAATAATAGAATTAAGTTTATCTTAAATAATATTAAATTTAAAAAAAAAAATCTCTTTAATAATAATGGGCTTCCCGTGGAGATTGCGTGTGAGGCCAGTGGTGAGGTATGCGAGCACCTCGTCGTGGTAGGCTAGACCGATCATCACCATCAACCGGTAACAAACGGGGTGCCCCTGCGGCTCTGTTTTTGGAAGGTGCAATGGGGTGCTCTTATAATATTTCTGCAAACAATCGTCCGATTTTCAAAATTCAAACGGGGTATTTGTTAGTAGGTTGAAAACTAACCTCCGCACGCATCAGGTACACTTTTCAATCTAACAGTTCACGGTTATTCGGAAATGTTATCTAGAAATGAAAAATTATCTATTAAGACGTGTAAATAATAAACAGTCTGTTACGGTGCTGCACTTCTCGTTAGGACCGCTAAATTCTCATGCTTCTTTCTTATAGCGAGCCGCTTCCACGATATTTTCCAATAGAGATCTAATTAAAATTGAAGACAACATATCAGCATGAGCGATTCATAATCAACGCCAAGCAAGATCTATTAAATTGATGAAAATGTGTATGTATGTTCTTACGGTGTAACTGCACACTAAGAAAGGATTTTTTTGAAATTCCGAGTTTATAGGAGTAAAATGAAGTAATAATGAAATTTGCAATTTTTTAATTTCTCGGTAACAAATGAAGATATCAACTTAACTTTTTTTTGTAATCTTTATATGAATATCTATAAACCAGTTTCTAGATTTTCTAAATTCCGAGTTTGAGGGGTTAAAATGGATTTTCGATTTTTTTTTAAAACCTTTATTTTTTAATTTCTTGGTAACTAATGCAGAAAGCAACCTGATAAATGGTGAGTGTAATCTTGATGTGAAAAATAAACAATTTCTAGATTTTTGAAATTCGGCTTTGAAAGGGAAGGAAGAAAGGTACAAAAATTTAGACAATGATTGCAAATCTTCTCGATCCCGACTATACTAAACAAGATATTCGGTAGATTTGAGCTTGCCAATAATCTTTATTTAAAAACCGTTTTCGAGATTTTTTGAATTCAGATTTTTTAAGGGGTGCGACGGTAAGGTACACGGCGTTGCGGCTGAACCAACACAGCCACCGAGTATGTGTGACTGGCTACACCTGTCTCCGATTGTTTGACTAAAAAACTTAAAATAAAAGGATGACCGCTAGGGGAAACGCAAGTAACCCTATAGGTTAAACTGCAACGGGGAGCTAGTCTTGAATATTTTTTCTGTAATTGAACGTTTTTGCGCGTTTCACAGTGGTATAAAATCCAGTAACATTAATAAATAGGAAAAAAATGCTTTTCTTTCAAATATGCAAATAATACTATACCACTGTAATATTTGCCTAATGACAAAACTATGTAGGGGGACATGAAATCCAGAACCATATTATAAGGTATTTTAATCACTTGTTTTTTTAAAGATATTTTAAAATCGCCTTAAATAAAATAATTTTGTAGAAAATATTATTGCTCTTTTGATTCAGTAAAATTGTAATTTAAATTAAACCGTTAAAAAGTTATTTAGAAATTTATAAAAAAATAATTTTTTTTAAGAAAAAAAAACAATGATTTTTCTTATTAAGCGTTATCGCACGTTTACGTATTGAATCAAGCATAGCAAGGGAAAAAATTTTCCTTGGATGAAAGAAGACTACTTTGTGACAATTGTCTTCCCGTAGGCGCGGGAATACGTTATACTTGTTCCCTTCGGTGGTCAGTTCTGCTTTCCGGATAATAGATATCGCTTAATAATATTAAAATTTTGACTATTATCTAGATTTCGTCGATTTTTATTCTCTATAATGACAGTTAAAAATAAAATGCATTGCATTTTGAAAGTTCAATTATTTATTATTATTACTTTGAAAAAACAAAATTTATTAAATAATTCTTCTTTTTTTTAATTGAAATATGTAATATGATTATTTTTTTTGTTAAATACATGCGAATATTTTTTTATTTCCTTTTATTTTTGTTTTATTTCCTACGAATAAAAATTCTAAAGTATTTCTACGTTTTCTATGTTCTGTCCAACCGCAATACGTACGAGTACACTTGAACTCTCAAACGTCGTCCGATGTTTAGTACGTGGAGTAGGTATTCCTACTCTATCTTTAAATGTCAAAAAGTTTTGTTATTTTGATGATGCTACTGTGCAGATCGATAGCACGCTCAGGTGTACCATACCGGGCGTAAGTTAATATCATACATTGAATTCACTCGTTTATGTTACGCGTACATCCAAATCCTATTTTCTGTTAAAATTCATACGGGTCTGACTTTTTGTTTTAAATTTTCTATTTTAAAAGCATCTGTTGAGTACAATTTATTATGGTTATGACATTTTCATGAAAAAATCAATTTACAATTAACCAGTTTTTTATTTTTTCTTCATTAAAAATTGAACTTTACCTCCATTGAAAATTTATTTGTATGATAATAATAATTCTTCATTACTTTATTATATATATATGATAGATCGATTATTTCATTAATAAAAGTATTATCACTCAAACAAAAATAAATGAATAGGCGAGAAAGAATTCATTTCTAACATCCTGAAATTATATTTCATATATATAATTGTTGGGATAAAATACACCAAGCTGTTGTATCTGTGGTGCTACCGCTTAGAATTTCATAACTGGGTGTAATTTTTCATAAATCGCGTACAGCTTGATACAAGGTTCCTATTCTCAGGAAACTGCTACTGCATTGGCGTTTACATACTACATAGCTTATATGTGGCTACTACTTAATGTCTTGAGAATTTTTCTGATTTATTCAAAGATTATATAATCTAAATCTTGTGATTACGTTTAGTTAATACAAAATGTTATTCTACGATTTTGATAAACAACATTATATTCTACACGATCACAATCGTGAGTGATTGCGTGGTTGCATGTTTCTAATGTAATTTGGATCCCAGACCGCTTTGGATTAAATTTAAAAAAATATATATATATTTTACGATAGATTTTTTTTAATTTGTGAGAAAGTATCTTACGGAGGTCGCCTTTTAAGCTTTTACAAACGATCATCAGATGGCGCTGTTGAGATGTAACATTACTATAATTTTAAAATTTGAGTTTCTTTATTGTTACAACAGCCCAGAAATCGGCCGAGTAGTTTGTTTAGAGAGAACTTGTAAAAAAAAAATGTTTTGTGGAAAAATGGAAATTTCACGTGAAGGTTTTCGTCGGATGATTTTTTTACGATTTTCGTAAGGGCCTAACTCGACAACAATGCTTCGAATCGTTTCGTTCAACTTTCGTTAATGAATCATCATAAGAAAAGACTATTTACGATCGGTTTGGAGAATTTCGTCTTCGTCGTGCTTCCGTCAGCGATGAATTTCGTGAAGGTCGAAAAAAATCGGTGGTGGTTCCAAAAAACATCGTTACTGTGCGCAACATGATCGAGGATCGGCATGCGACTTACCGTAAGATACAGGCATCCTTAGTCGTTTCGAAGACAATATTACATTCGATTTTGCATGAGCTGTGACAAAGATTTGTTTCCGATGAATTCCGCATAATTTGAACGAAGCTCAAAAACAGGCACGTGTTAATTTGTGTAAGGAACGCTCAAAATTTCGACCGAGGAAATGCAAAATCCGTATGCGACATCGTAAAAGGAGACGAAACTTGGATTTATTCGTACGGCCCGGAAAACTATGCAACAATTGACTTAGGTGTTCCAAGATGAACGAATGCACTTCGCGAAACACATCCAAGAAAGTGATCGCTTCTTTATTCGGTTATACTGGACGTGTAGCAACCGTCGCTTTAGAAGATCGAAGGTAGATTTTAGAGGTGAATGGTATACGATTTGTTAGCCGGAAGTTGAAATCGGAAGTTAGTATCGGTGAAATCAGGATAAACAACAGGAAAGTCGCATCATTCTTCATTATGGCAATGCCGGCTCTCACACAGGAGGTCAAACAATTGGTTTTTATTTGACGTAGAAAACGTTGAATTACTGTCTGGTCGTCCGAATTCACCTGATTATCGCGTAACGACTTCTTTATGTTCCCGAAAGTCAAACAAAAAATGCGTGGACAGCGATTTTTATCACCTCAAGAAACCGTTGGATCTTTTCAAAACCATGTTTTTGGGGTACCGAATTCAGAGTGGAAAAAACGTTTCGAGAACTGCTTCGAACGCTAATATGTGTAAATTTTAAAAGCGAATATTTTGAGAAAAAACGATTTGTACGGACACATCTTTTTCGTTTCTTTGTTTTTGTATAAACTTAATATTTATGTACTATTTGAACAGAGTCATGTTTTTTTTCTTTTGTCTGCTTTCAGTTTTTGTAAGCATTTATGTTTTTTGGTGTTGTCGAATTCCTATTTGAATTTTTAATAGAAAAATGTATCGAATTTTCGTTAAAAAAAAAAAAAATCATTTACGTAGAATTTGAGTTGCCGACTAATTCAGTAAATTAACTAAAATATGAAATAAGATTATACGAGTAGAGATTGCATTTTAATATACGTTTATCTCCTTAACACCCATCATTAAAAAATGTTGTTGGTTGAAAGGTGAAACTAATGAAAAAGAAAATTTTGGTTTCCGATTGTTTAGAAACCCGATAAGCTAGAGTTATTTGGGTTACTATCATCTCTTCTGTTAACCTTTATAATTTTTAAGTACAGAATTGTTTTGAATATTTTTTTACCTACGATCGTAATTAATTCCTTTGCAAGATTAAATAAGATCAATTTGAGTTAAATCTGTTTAAATGATCGTAAGCGCATAGATATTTTTTTGAGGGGTTGAATGTCTTTAAAATCCATTCGGATTTTATTATAACATTTAATGAGCAAGTCAAAATTTCTAGTTTGTACTCTCGTTAAATAGGGAACTTAACATTTTTCCAATCGATCAGTTTGTTAGGTTAGAAAATTTAAAGAGGGAAATGGATAGGATAAATGTAGATGTAGTAGGAAGTAGTGAGGTTCGGTGGGAAGAGGAAAACGACTTTTGGTCAGGTGATATAAAATAATTAACATCAAAAATTAATTTAGATGTCAGGAAAAGATTTTTGAAAGTATACGTTTCTAGTGTCGCTTTATATGGAAGTGAAACTTGGACGATCGGAGTATCTGAGAAGAAAAGATTAGAAACTTTTGATATGCGGTGCTATTAGAAATTGTTAAAAATCAAATGGGCGGATAAAGTGACAAATGAAGAGGTGTTGCGGCAAATAAATTAAGAAAGAAGCATTTGGTAAAATATTGCTAAAAGAAGCGACAGACTTATAGGCAACATATTAAGGCATCCTGGAATAGTCTCTTTAATATTGGAGGGACAGGTAGAAGGAAAAAATTGTGCAGGCAGGCAACGTTTGGAATATGTAAAACAAATTGTTAGGGATGTAGGATGTAGGGGGTATACCGAAGTGAAACGACTAGCACTAGATAGGGAATCTTGGAGAGCTGCATCAAACCAGTCAAATGACTGAAGACAAAAAAAAAGCAGATGCGTAGGATATCTTCTTTAGGAAGTACTCGATTCAGATGAATAATAAATTTCTTTACTTTCAGTTTAATACGGTTTGATTATTAAAATCGCTGATATGAAATTTACACTAACGATTTTTTTAATTTTATTTTTATTTACTTGAACTACAAACCTTGGCCTCTAGTGAAACACATTTGTCCCTAGTACATATAAACCTTTGCTTAATGAACGGGTTCTCTTCGGTTAATAATCATTTGCGAATCGCTTACCCAGATATTTGTGTATTACTGTACTTAAAACAACTCTACAAATTTAAATCCGAGGTGTGTGTTTGAGATAGTTGAAATCTTAACAATTTTTTTTTCTTATTAACGCGTTTACTGAAGTCGTTTTTCATCTCACGTGTTTGTTTGAAACATTCATTTTCATAATGAGTATTTTTCTATAATTTTGAAACTTTTCAGACTATTTTCGTACACTTCTTCGATTCACCGTATACTAACTGCGTATGAATGTCATACGATATCGCGTTATAAAACCCCAAAAAATTATCTACGCTCGAATTTTTCAGTCGGCAGCAACAATATTGTTTTTCATTCTTATTAAAATTTTACAGTTTACAATGAAATATCGTGAGCCTAACCTTAAAGGGGACGAGTACATTAATAATATATGTAAAAGAATTAAACAATGAATCTTT
The DNA here is from genome assembly GCF_047948215.1 of Lycorma delicatula. Lineage (NCBI taxonomy): Eukaryota > Metazoa > Arthropoda > Insecta > Hemiptera > Fulgoridae > Lycorma > Lycorma delicatula. Next base: position 154,851,891 of record NC_134460.1, read on the forward strand.
AAATCCCTCCAAATTAGTAAACTAAAAAATCACAGTATCGCTAGACTTGTATATTTTGCGTACGCCCGATCGATATTGCAGTACGGAATATGTTCAGCGGGTGGGGCAAAAAACGTGCGCTTTAATAAAGCTTATGCGCTTCAAAAACACTGTATAAAAGCAGCCTTAAATAGGCCAAAACTTTACAGCCAACCTATTCCAGGAATTTATCTTTTTATATATTTAAAAAAATATAAACCTGTTTATTACCGGCGATTAATCGTATAGTCTGAGGATATATAGTATATTACCTTTATTATACCCCGAAACGACCTATGGTCTGCAGGAGGCATTTCAGGTATATTTCTGCTAAACTAATAAATCTTATTCCTGCTAAATTTATTTATAGCAGAGCGAACAAAAAAAAACTCCTTAAAGAAATAGAGGAATGCATAATAACAAATAATGTATGCGAATCACTATTCTAAACGTGTTTTGCCAACCTATCTTAATGATGCGTAATCAGTTAATTTTGTAATCCGATCTTATAATGTTTTTTTGGTTTTTCGTATAAAATCTTATAATGGAGCTAATGAAAACTAAGGAAGGGAAACTTAAACTTATTAAGGGTAAATTTATAATTATAATCATAATTAAGATTATTTAGCGTTATTTTATATCGTTACAAAATAGTGTTAACATCATAACATATAACAAAACTCACTTTAATCCAATTTATGCAATATACTAAGCGTAAAAGTATTCAACAAGATAAATATTATTTATCTATATTCATATTGTTGTATCTTCTTGATATTTCTAAATCTAGAGCGTTGAATTAGTTATTTAGTTATTAGTTCATTTGTTATAATATTATTATATTCAATTTTTTTTTATTCTTTTTTTTTTTTTTTGTTTTTCTAAGTCAATAAGTTTAAATTTTAATCGATCTCAATGTTTAACAATTAAGCGTTTGTTTCTAATATGTAGAAATTTATTTATTTATTTATGTAGGAACTTTTAGTTTCTATTATTTCTTTTAAAAATAGTTTTAATTTTTATAAATATTATATAAAGCGTGTAATAGCTGCGCACAGGTTATTCTATGTTTGCTAATTATATATTGGAATTATTTTTTGTCGTATTTTGTACTGGAAAATAAAAGTTTATTCATTAATTCAATCGACTTTAATAAAGTGCGGTAAGTAGTAGGTATATTTTTAATGAAACTTTACACATTTTGTCGCCGTTGTGTCAACTTCCAGTAGGAAAATTACAGTGATTGTTGCTTTGGAGATAATCATCATAAGCAATATATGAAGGCTGTATTTTATATACGCGGTCGCGTACATCGGTGAAGTATAAAATAATTTCTTTGTCTGTATATAGTTTAAAGATTGTTTCTTATCGTTTTACCGGTATAGTTATATTACAGTGACCGTTATGTTATGTTCAAGATTAATCTGTTTGCTCCAGTATTACATAAAATAAACCTTCTTGTGGGTAATCGACAAAAAAAAATGAAAACACCAAATTTTAATTGAGTAGTCGTTACAATAAAATCGATTAATGTTAAATTCATATTTTATTAAGATGTTCATTTAATTTTTTAACAATTAGAACGCGATATTATGGTTTGGAAACAACAAATTTATCATTAAATATGTATATTTTGAACAGTTTTCCTTAATTCGTTAATCGTTTTTGATAATACGCACGTTTTTAAATTTTACTATTGTAATTCTTTACGTCTTATTTTAATTAAATTTTTTATTCATATAGTTTTTTTATTACGTTTGTACATGTACAGAGCGATAATAAAGTGCGGGAATCCTTAAATAACTCTGTAACAGTTAAACAAAGAAAAATTAAATTTAGGAATGCTTTTACTTCGAAGCGCTTTATTTTTCCGTTACATCTAAAGCTCCCAGATCGGGCGTCTCAAACAATTTAAATGAAAAGTGCAGTTGTGTGACAAATTATTTTAAAGGGCATTAAAAAACAAATATTTGACGTAAAACACTTCGGATTAAAACAGCCTAACCGATATGGTTTATTGATCTGTGTTCCTTAAAATGATCGGCCATAAACCGAATTTTTTTCCACCTTCTACGTCTAACTGTCGAAAAGTTATTTAAGGGTTCCCGTATTTTTTTAACACTGCTATAGTATATCCGGTACAAGTATATAATCGCAACGGTATTTACCTATCTAAATTAAGTTTTTCAAATTAATTATTGCGACGTATAACATTTTAAGTTACACTTCGATCCATAACCCCAGAATATCTATAAATTTCATAGGTGAACTTTAGATCGAACACCTTTTCACATACTTGACGATTCTTAACCTTCTTGATCGTACATTACTTCTTATGAACCGGTGGAGCGGTGAGATATCAATCGACATCGATTATTCGTTACTACTATTACTGCTAGATGGAACCGTGGAATTAGAAGCGTTGCGTTGTTCTTTTAAGGTCTCTTGATGTATCGATTCATTTTAATTAATTGATTGACCGATAATTAATTATACTCGGTGGTTGTTCTTTAAAAGCTTTTAAAATTAATAGTTGCGAATAATTGAATGATGAAAAAATAAGAATAACGTAATAAATTGATTAATTAAACGACCTAATTTAATGGTTCTAGATATTAATTAAGTACTGTAACGACAAATATGCTTTTATTTTTAGAATAAATTGTATTTCAATAATAAATAAGTTCGTTAAATTGATTATTTCTTAAGCTCCCCTTTAGTAGTTGATATTTGTCGGTTAATTGCTTTACGCACTAATAGGTAGTGTAATCTAACAATTGTTTTACGTGGACATAATGGTTGTTTAGCAGGTGTTTCTATTAATGTTATTAGTCTGTTTCATTTATTTAATGTGATTGCTTAATAATAATGATGGTTGTGGTGGTAATACTATTATTAAAGCTCCATACATACCATTTTTCGTGCACGCATGTATTTTCATTGTTTGGAATTATTACATTTCTTTTATCATTGCCGTTAATACGCTATATTTTTTCTGACTCGTTTAAAGCGATTTAAAAATATAAAATTAATTTATTAATGTGCGGTTATATCTGATTTTTAATGAAATTGAATCTCGTTATTTATAAAATATGAATACTTTAACATTAATTCGTATTTAGGCTGTTCGGTTTTATTTTATAATCCGTCTTGTTGATTGTTAAATAATTTTTATAAATTAGCTTTAATCCGGTGAAAAATCAATGACCTTAGTAAATAAAATTAATTATAGATAACGGTTAAACTTTTTGTACATTTTTTCTTACAAATACGTTCGCATTTATATGTTTAACATCTACCGGGTCTCACGAAGAATCTGAGAAACCTTTCATAGATTGTCTTTTCATGGATTGTCTTCGCTCCATAAATGATTATTGCTCAAGACTCCGTTTCTAGTAAAGGTGGCTTCATCAGTAAATAAAATTGAATTTACCTTATCAGCGCTGTCTAGAAGCCGATAACATAAGTTTTGGTGAGGGTAATCTGATGGCCGCAAATTTTGAACCGTCTGCAAACGGAAAGGACAAAAATTTTCTTTCTGCAGGATGCGCCACACTGTGTTTTTTTTTCATAAACCAGAGCGACATGAAATTCGCTTTGTACTAGGACCTGGGCTACGCTGAGTATTCTGAACCCCACGAACACGATGATTCACTTGGCGTTCAATAGAAAACGAACGGGTTGGAAATGACACTTCCGATCTTAAATGCTGATAAACCGAAGAATGTTTATTAGGTACAGAAAGAATAATACGATTTTTTTTTTATTTTTGTCTTCATTCATTTGACCGGTTTGATGCAGCTCTCCAAGATTTCCTATCTAGTGCCAGTCGTTTCGTATACTCCTTACATCCTACATCCCTAAAAATTTGTTTTACATATTCCAAACGTTGCCTGCCTGCACAATTTTTCCCATCTACCTTTCCCTCCAATATTAAAGCGACTATTCCAGTATGCCTTAATATGTGGCCTATAAGTCTGTTTTCTTTTAACTATACTTTTCCAAATGCTTCTTTCTTCATCGATTTGCCGCAACACCTCTTCATTTGCCACTTTATCTACCCACCTGATTTTTTAACATTCTATTATAGTACTGGATTTAAAAAATCTTCTAATTTTTTCTTTTCAGGTACTCCGATCGTCCAAGTTTGGCTTCCATACAAAGCTACAATCCAAACATTTACTTTCAAAAATGTTTTCCTGAGGTTTAAATTAATTTTTGATGTATGTAAAATATATTTCTGACTGAAAGCTCGTTTCGCCTGTGCTATTCGGCATTTTATATCGCTCCTGCTTCGTCCAACGTTAGGAATTCTACTTGCCAAATAAGAAATTATTACATTTCATTATTTTCGTTTCTGTTTTTGTGTATTTTCATGCGGTAGTTCTTGCGTAGAATTTCATCCATGTCATTCATTGTTTCTTCTAAATCTTTTTTACTCTCGGCTACAATTATTATATCATCAGCAAATCGTAGAATCTTTATCTTTTCACCTTGCACTGATACTCCGGATCAAAATTGTTCTTTAAAATCATTAACATTAAAAAGTAACAGGGATAGAGAACATCCTTGTCGGACTCCCTTTTTTATTATGGCTTCTTTCTTATGTTCTTCGATTATTACTGTTGCAGCTTGGTTCGTGTAAATGTTACCAATTGTTCTTCTATCTCTACACTTTAACCCTAGTTTTTTTAAAACGTTGAAGATTTTATTCCAGTCTAAGTTATTAAATGTCTTTTCTAAGTCTATAAAAGCCATGTATGTTGGTTTGTTTTTCTTTAACTTACCTTCTACTACTAATCTCAGCGCTAAAATTGCTTCCCTTATCCCTATACTTTTCCTGAAACCAAACTGGTCTTCTCCTAACACTTTTCCCACTCGCCTCTCAATTCTGTTTTACAGAATTCTATTTAAGATTTTTGATGTACGAGTAGTTAAGCTAATTGTTCTGCATACTTCACATTTATCTGCTCTTGCTTCTTTGGTATCATGATAATAACATTCTTTTTGAAGTCTGACGGAACTTCCTCTTTTTTGTAAATATTACACACCAGTTTGTATAATCTATCTATCGCTTCCTCAACTGCATTGAGCAGTAATTCTGCAGATATTCCGTCTATTCAAGCAGCATTTCTGGCATTCAAATCTTTTAATGCTCTATTAAATTCAGATCTCAGTATTGTACCTCCCTTTCATCCTCTTCTTCTTCCTCTATAACACCATTTTCTAATTCATTTCCTCTGTATAACTCTTCAATATATTCCACCCACCTATCGACCTTTTCTTTTGTATTATAAATCGGTGTACCATCTTTATTTAACATATTATTAGATTTTAATTTATGTACCGTAAAATTCTCTCTCCTTAATTTTCCTGTATGTTCAGTCTATTTTACTAATGATTATTTCTTTTTCCACTTCTGAACACTTTTCTTCAACCCGCTCTTCTTTTGCTAATTCGCAATTCGTGTTATAGTATTTCTTAATTGTCGATAGTTCCTTTTACGTTCTTCATCACTAGCATTCGTATACTTTCTACGCTTATCCATCAACTGCAATATATCCTCCAATATCCAAGGTTTTCTACCAGTTGTCTTTGTTCTGCCTAAGTTCTCTTCTGCTGATTTAAGAATTTCTTTTTTAACATTCTTCCATTCTTGTTGTGTATTTTCTACTTTATCTTTTTTACTCAGACCTCTTACGATGTCCTCCTCAAAAATCTTCTTTACTTCCTCTTCCTCAAGCCTGTCTAAGTTCCACCGACTCATCTGACACCTTTTCTTCAGGTTTTTAAACTCCAATCCACATTTCATTATCACTAAATTATGGTCTCTACAGATGTCTGCTGTGGATATGCTTTGCAGTCGACGAGTTGATTTCTAAATCTTTGCTTAACCATGCTATCTCTAATCTATCTGATACCTTGCAGTATCACCTGACTTTTTCGATATGTATGTTTTTCTATTATGATTTTTAAACTGGTTGTTGGTAATTACGAAGTTATACTTCGTGCAAAACTCAATAAGTCGGTCCCCTCTTTCATTCCTTTTGTCCAGCCGTATTCACCCACAATATTTCTTTTCTTATTTTTTCCGATCTTCAACTATTATTAAATTTTCATCCTCTTCTATGTGTTTAATTATTTCCTCAATTACTTCGTATGCACACCCTACCTCAACATCATTACCATGGGCACTTATAGGCATAAAGACGTTAACAATCGTTGTCGGGTTTAGCTTTTTGAAATACTCTACTCTCTTCCCTATTTTCTTGTTCATTACAACAGCTACTCCTTTCTTTTTCCTGTTTAGCCTCCGGTACCGTTTAGATAATACTTTAGAGGATGAATGAGGATGATATGTATGAGTGAGAATGAAGTGTAGTCTTGCACATTCTCAGTTCGACCATTCTTGAGATGTATGGTTAATTGAAACCCAACCACCAAAGAACACCGGTATCCACGATCTAGTATTCAAATCCGTGTAAAAATAGCTGGCTTTACTAGGACTTGAACGCTGGAACTCTCGACTTCCAAATCAGCTGATTTGGGAAGAAGACGCGTTCACCACTAGACCAACTCGGTGGCTTACGACAGCTACTCCTGCCTTCCTTTTATTTGACGCTGAGTTAATTATTCTAAAATTACCTGACCAAAAGTCGTTTTCCTCTTCCCACCGAACCTCGCTAATTCCTACTACATCTACATTTAACATATCCGTTTCTCTCTTTAAATTTTCTACCCTACCGACCTTTTTTAGATTTCTAATATTGCACGCCCCGATTCGTAGAATGTTAATTTTTAACTTTCTCGTGACCCCTTCCTTAGTAGTCCCCAGACGGTGATCCGTACGGGGGACTAGTTTACCTCAGGAATATTTTATCAAAGAAGGCGCCTCCATCTTTTTTATATGAAAATGCAGACAGCTTCATTTTCTTGGAAAAAACATCAAACTACTGCCCTTTAGCTTCTGCTCTCTTTGAGGAATCATTCCTTAGTGTGGCTCTCAACAGATACCTTTCCGATATGGTTGCACCTGCGGTCCAGCTACTTTGCACCACTGAACGAACACTAAAGCCGCCTCACCATCGGCAAGGTCTCATGATTCTTAGAGGGAGATAATACTAGTACAATTATCTGTCTATGTTCATCTGTTTTGCTTCAATAAAAATTTACTTTATTTACTTTATATCGGCTACATTTACATTAATTTTCTCAGAATTAAATTCTCTACAAGTTTTATTAGTAAATCTTCTGCATTTATTAATCATTTAACGGAACTATTGTATTACAAACGTATAAAAACTGTTTTTTGACACCGAATTTTGTGTTTACATCGTATATATTAAAAACGACTGGAGAATCAGTTTTGAGACCTGTTTTATCCTATTTCGTAATTCAAATTACATAAGAAACCACCAATTTTACTCGTTAATTTGGGTCTAAAAAATTACAGTAGGGCTTCTTTTTATTAGATCTGAAATCCGGACGAAATCTTTCTAGTAAGCCGTAACTCTAAAACAAAGAATTTCCAGACCGATATTTATATGAACATTTTTTATTATTTTCACCAGCAGAACATGTTCTGATAGTTTTTTTTTGTTTCTTCATGGGACACTATATAAAAAATTCGATGAGTTAAAAAAAAAAAAACCTTAAAAAATTAGTTAAAAAACCATTATGTATTTTAATTATTTGTTAGTTAAAAAATTTTTTAAAAATCTGTTTACAATCGGAGGTTAATAAATTGTTAATAAATCAATGTAGTTAAATTAGGAAACAAACCTTAAAAAAAAGGAAATGAGTCCAGATTCGAACTGATGTGCCTTCCCCTTGTACGATCAAAATATTTCATTAATTAAAATTTCATTTTGCTTCAACTCTGGAACAAATGAAAATAAGTATCGCTTATGATATATTGTGGTAAACCTCTCAATGAGGGCTGATTACTGCAGTTAAGGAAAAAGACAAAATCCATTTTATTTTTTTATTTTGAGCTTTTTTGGACAGTTTTGGTACAGTCGATTGCAGTCAAAAGAGAAAGTGCACAATTAGATGTTACAACAGTCTTAAATCCAAAATTTCAACATTCTACGGGTAATCGTTTTGGAGTTATGCGGGACACATAGATACGTACGTACAGACGTCACGCCGAAACTAGTCAGAATGGATTCAGGAATGATGAAAATGGATATTTCGGTTGAGATATGAAAACCGAAATTTTTCGCCGAACACTGGAATTTCGCATAAAACCGTAATTTACTTCGTACAATGAAATAAAAATAGTTTTTTGTACACAAAAAAAATCTATAGTATTACCATTTTATTTCATAAAGAAAAGTTGAGGTGTAAAAAGGTTGACGTTTTAAATCGTAACTAAAACTTTGGTTACATACGAAAAATCGACAATTTGTTTTATTTGAACGAAAATGAGAATGTTGGTCTATTTATCATTTCCTGTGTTATAATGATAATTTAAAAAATCATTAAAAGTCTCTTGCAAAAATATTTGTAAAATACCAAAAGGTGTTTTTGGTTGGCATGAAAAATTACTTGTCTCATTATGAACTCTGTTATTACTTAATTTGTTTTTATATATATAAAAAAACAATCGAAACACTACTTTGTTGCGACATTTTTAAAGCATCGACAAAATTCGTACAAATCTTTTTTTATATACAGTTAAAATTTGATCTGTATGAAGAAAATTTAGCCGGTTTGAGTATTATAAAATTCGTTCTGGATCGGATATACCGATCAAATACCGTTGTATTTGTATTAATATACTACGATTTCATGATTTCAGAATAAATGACTACTAATAATTCTAAAAAATTTGTCCTTTATATCCTTTAGTGGTACTTTACGGTTCTGTTGAACAATCGGGAGAATGTCTAGAACAAATGATTTTAGAATATTTTCTATTTTTGATATTATATCTATTAGTTGTTTATGATTTCGTACCGTAAGTAATTAACGATAAGATACAGGTAACGGGACCAAGTTATAAACCGTTTTCGATAATTTTTTTGATTACGGGAAAGAAATAACTTATAACTGGTTAATGTGTTCTAAACGGTATATCTCTATTGGAATCGATTAATTCTACTGTTAACGCGTGAATGTCTTTTCTAATATAAGAAAAAACACCTTCCTTTGTTAATATAAGATATCGGTCTAAAATGTGAATGACCTTATCGGAAATTAATTTTAGAATTTTGAACCGGTAACGAGACGGTTTATGTTTTTACTGGTGAATTTATTAATTGAATTACTGTATTTATTTATCGATCGTAAAACTTGGTAGTCTAGTTTTGTGAAATAAAGTTGCCGTCTGTTGGAAAATGAAATTAAATTAGCTTCAGCAGCATTAAAATAAAGATTAGAGATTATTTTTAAAAATGCTTCGTTTAACGAACATATTTAACGTAATATACAGTATAAATTAGCTACGGATATAATAAAACTTAAACTGTAAAATTAGTTTCGTTCGTTGTTTTTTACTACACGTAAAACGTATGTAGTAAACGTATTTACTACATAAGATTAGTCTTGAATCGATATCTGAAAAATAGCACGACATAAATTTTAAGACGGGGTGAAATATGTGACTGTTAAAAGTGATACACTGGTTGAGCGAAAATTTACTATACTCGTACGAAAAAAAAAAAACATGGAAACCAAAAACGTAAAAAACTTTCATAAATTTTTTGTAAATAAATATTTAATTAATTCATAGTAAACTCGCAGGAATTTTGTTTTAATAAATATTCGAAATGTCCTCCGTGTACAGCTTCATTTTTTGTAAAAACCCCAAAGATAAATTCTGGGGAAGATAGATCTGGCGACCCAGTGGCCGTGGATCGCAGGAAATAACTTTTCTCCCCAAAGAACTCTCGGATCAGCGACATTGTGTTATTCGGTGTGTGCACTGTTGCCCTCTTACTGCGACTAGCAATCGTGTTTGTTTTCTAACTGCGCTATGAAGTCGGTTATAATGTCCTGTGATTGCGTTCACACGTTAACGTTTCTGTAAAATATAATGCATTTATTATTCTCTTCCGTAAAATTGAGCAACCGAACCGCGATCTTTTCTGAATCTAATGTAGTCTTGCGTAAAACATTAGAGTTCTCTTCATTCTAATGCCGATTATTCTGCACGTTTACGTAGCCGTGTAGGTGAAAACTTGTCACGATACTGAAGAAATTTTAAAGATCCAATATTGTATAAAACCGTTAATCCAAAAAACCGCGTAAACCGTTTGGAATAATCGAGCGAGGCTTTTACCGCGATCGATTTCTCTCGATTCCTGCACGAAGTGAATACTGTACGGTTGTTATTTTAATTTCTTCGTCTTTGCGGTCTTATCCTTATCACATTCCCATCTGTTGAGATAAGATTCTTCTTATAGACTTTTGAGGCGGTCGTTAAAAGATTGCACGGACACGTTTTAAGATTTTCAATTTAAAGCTGTAGGTCGGTCGGATCGTTTTCGTTCACCTGCACTATCGATTTCTCTAAAACGAGCGCTAATATCTGAAATATTCGTCTTATCGAGTACGTTTGATCGAGGAAAACCTCTAGCAAAGTCTGAAAAATATAAATTTCACTTTATAAACGATCGCGAATTAAAATAAATCTTAAGAATAAGACTGACAAAATAGAGAGAGATTACTTGAACGTTGAATATACGTTGTCGCTGCAACATAAGGTCGAGCGAGCATTTCCGCCCGTTAGCGAGAACCAAAAAGCAAATTTCCCGCTTCAGTGGAGAAATGAATTCCGGTCGCTTAACTTTTCCCTCTCTCTTATAAGTTAAAACCAATATTTGCGTGAACTAATTTGCTCGCGAATTCATTCGTCGGTTTTCTACTTTTAACGCGCAGATTTTATCCGAGTAAAAGTTTTCTACTTTTACTCGGAGAGTAGTACGCGCTAAAATAACAATTTTATAGCGCGTAAAAAATAATTCATATATGTGATTATGAGGTCCTTTGTTATTTCGTAGAAATTAAACGGCCGGACCGATTTAATGAAACGTAGGTATATCATCAAACGGTTCGTCATCGTAGTAGCCGTACGGTAGTGTAAAAAATATACTGTACAGTGGACGGTCGTCATTTTGTCAGATTTTTAACAGTTACTCCTAAGAAACTTCGTTAACCTTTTGTACATGTAGATGTCAGTTATCTGCCGCCAAAAATGTATATTTCCTCTTTTTTTTCTTTTTTTTTAACCTCCGGGACCACCGTTAGGTATTGCTTTAGAGGATGAGATGAATGCTTTGTAGCGTATGAAAATTTTGGATTTTGGGCTTTTTTTGGACACTTTTAGTCTAGTCCGTTGCAATCAAAAGGGGAGGTGCACAACTAGATGTTACAGCAGAAACCTAAATCCAAAATTTCAGCAGAGTACGGCTAATAGTTTTTCAATTATGCGAGATACATACGTACGTAAAGACAACACGCCGAAACCAGTAAAAATGGATATTTCCGTAGAAATCTGAATGTCGAAATTTTTCGCGATCACAATACTTCCTTTACTTTCTACAAGGAAGTAAAAAAGCTTGTTATAATGGAAAAAATATTTAATCTTGGGCAAATTATTTTTCAGCGACAAATTATTGTATTACAATAATAAATCAGAAGAGAGAAAAATATTACATATTATCATGATTGCTAATAGGTTTTTCTTTTGGCTGTATTTCTTTACTTGGTTTTTTAAATTTTTACTTCGTTGTATGAAATAAAGAAAGTATTATGATGGCTAAAAATTTAGTTTTTCAGTTTTGAACGGAAATATCCATTTTGTCCATCCCTGAATCCATTTTGACTAGTTTCGACGTGACGTCTACTACGTACGTATGTACGTCTCATACCTCCAAAACGATTACCCGTAAAATGTTGAAATTTTGTATTTAGGACTGTTGTAACATCTAGTTGCGCACCTCCTTTTTTGATTGCAATGAACTGGACCAAAAGAGTCCAAAAAAGTCCAAAATCCAAAAAAATTTGTATTTTGGATTTTTCTTACTTGCAGTAATAAGCCCTCATTGAGAGCTTTTCAACGCTGTATCATAAGTGGTACTTATTTTCATTGGTTCCAGAGTCGTAGCCAAATGATATTTTAATTATTGAAACATTTGGATCTTAGAAGGGGGGAAGGCACATCGGTTTGAATCAGACTTCATCTGGTTTTTTTTTAACTTTTTTTTTTTTTTTAATTTAAATATATTATTGATTTATTAATAATTATTAACCTCCGATGTAATAAAAAATTTACGATGAATAATAATAATAAAAAAAAAGAAAAAATATCAGAAGACATTTATGAAATAAAATTTTACGTACTTTTTATTTTAAGAAAAAATGTTTGTGTAATTTAATAGGTGTACAAGGAAGTCATGTGGTGTCCACATCAGATTTTTTAAGTAATTTTTTTGAAGAAGGCGATAATAAAAAAAAATTGCCGTATTTCTTTATACCGTGGTCGCCCCTTAATGGACCCTGCGTTCGTTTTAACTTCTTTTTAAATTTTATAAAGTAACCTAATATACTAATTTCTTACTTTTATATTACTTTACAGATATGTAAAACATTTTCTTTGTATTGAAATTAACGAGAAACGACGTAGTATTGTTTGAAAAGTTTTAAAGTATCTTCATTTTAATAATAACAAACGTTTTCTGAATGAAGTAGAAATTTCTTTAGCTTAACTCGTTTTCTTTTGTGTCTTTTATAAGAAATAAATAAATTTTCATTAGTACGAGATATAATGAAACAAGCGAATCGGTTTATCTTATGAATAGATAATTTGCCGTTGGCCTTTGACCATTGTTTCTTTATAGAAAATAGTTTTTTTGTAGAACGATTCACACTTCTATCGATTAAACGTGAGATATAGCAATTGTAGGAGTCGAATTGACTTTAAAAATTACTTAAAGACTATATCGAAACGGTTTTCAGAGATATTTGATTTACGAAATGTTCGTAAGAAATACGGGGTTAGTTATCGATATCTTATACGATTAGGAGTCGAGTAATTTCAAAGAAATTTTATTTTGATAAATGTTTAAAGATTTTTATTTTCAAAAACATTTTCAGCCGATATCAGCTAAAATTATGTAAAATTTACGTTTTTTTCCCCAGAGTACGAAATAAAGGTTTTAATATTGTTCGCTGTTGTACTTGAAATTTTACGGGATGAAATATCAGGTGGTTTTTTTTTCCTAATTCACGGATAAAATTTCAAATAATCTTTTTTTCATTTGAAATATATTTGAAATTACACGGTAGTAGAATACAGTTTAAACTGTGCATTCTACTCTAACTGAAGAACAAGAAAGACTATAAGTTTTACTGGAAATCGTACTTTCTTCTTAATCCTTTGTCTAATACCTTTTTAATTGATATATTAAATATAACCCGTAAACATGTTGTTTTTAACAAATATAGGTTTCAGTTCAAAACTGTGTATTAAAAAATTAGATAAAAATATAAAAAAAAATATTGTATGTTGCACCGTTAAAACCGTAAAACCTGTTAAAACACAGTAAAACCGGCAAAACGGGTACTTCTTCCTGTTAATTTTCCTACTCGCTTCTAGTTTTCTTTAGATAAATTGTAAACTCGCAGGAATGTAGAAATGTAGGAAAGATCAAGATTTAATCCAGTATAATTTTTTTTTTAGACGCTCAGTTTATTTTATTAGCAAATCTTAAACGAAAGTGTATTACGATTTAAAGTAGTTTGTAGAACGATGTTGCAGCGCAAATGTTTTAATAGATGCAAATTTAAGATGATTATATTGATGTAGACTTATAACAATTTCTGCGCACGCTGACCCCTTTTCATTTTTTCAGGGTCGCCGGTCAATTTATAATGTTTTTATTGAATAGTTAATGATGATAATGACGACTATAATATGCACGGAAATCGCTTAAGTGCTTGAAGCATAAAATTCGTATTGTAACACCCGATATCAGTCCTAATCTACCAGTCTCATTTTAAGTTTTGTTCTTATATCTCCGGTAAATGAATTATTTATTATTAAAATTATAATTATTTCCTAATATTTTTTATACACTCGACACTTTAGTGTTACAAAATTAAATTTAGGCGACAATATTTAAAAGCGTCTGTCAGAAATATAGAAAATTTAATTCTAGTATTTTAAATATTTTCAAATGCTATGTAGTTATAAATTTTATTGCGATACAAATAGGAAACTTACATGTACATCGTTTTTCCACATAGTCCCCTTGCATTTCAACGCGCTTGGTCCATCTTTGCACAAGCTTCCTGATGCCCTCGTAAAAGAAGGTTTTCGGTTGAGCTGCCAGCCAGGAATGCACCGCTTCTTTCACCGTTTCGTCCGAGGTAAATCGACGGTCCCTTAATGCATCTTTAAGCGACCTAACAAGTGGTAGTCAGAAGGGGCAAGATCAGGACAATAGGGAGGATGAGCCGGTATTTCAAAGTTGAGTTTCTGGAGCGTTTCAGCGGTGCGGGCAGCAGTAAGTGGACAGGCGTTCTCGTGCAACAACACCCGATTCGGCGTTTGCTTCGAATCGCAGGCTTCAGCTTGGCAGTAAGCATCTCACTGTTTATTGTCGTGGCCCTTTCCTCATAATGTTCCAGTACTGGGCCTTGTGATTCCCAAAAAAACGTAAGCGTCAGTTTTCCTGCGGACGGTTGGGTCTTGAAATTATTTTGCAAGGCGAATTTGGATGTTTCCATCCCATACTCTGCCGTTTACTCTCCGGCTCATCATGATGAATCCGTGTTTCGTCACCGGTGATGATTCTGTCAAAGAAGTGTCCCGTTCGTTACCGTAGCGATCCAAATGTTTTTGGCAGATGTCCAAGCGCGTTTGTTTACGCGAGTCGTTTTGGGACCCATCTTGCACAGACTTTATGAAACCCAAGTCTGTTGTGGATGATTACGTAGGCAGAACCGTGACTGATTTGCAGACGACGTGCCACTTCATCGATAGTTACTCGTCTGTCTAAGAAAACCATGTTACGTGCACGCTCAGTGTTTTCCTCATTTGTGTCGGTAAACGGTCGTCCGAATCCTTCGTCGTGCGTAACACTTGTGGAACCGTTTTTGAATTTTTCAATCCGTTCGTATACACTCCGTTACGACAACACACTGTTCCCGAACCGTACCTAAAGTCTTCGATGAATTTCGGCTCCTGCTACACCTTCCGACCACAAAAAACGGATCGCTGAACGTTACTCTTTTTCGGTGCAAACAAAAAGCGGAGCAGCTATGGTTAACGGCAGGGCAGTGATAATAGAAATAACCTAGAAGCATCAAACCTGCACAGACATAACAACAATTAAACCACGCATGCGTCATCTACGCTACACGACAGTACTACCGACATAAATAAAAATATAACTAAATTTCGGATAATAATTTACTTACTCTCGTATATTATCTTATCGTTCAACAAATCTCTTTATTAACAAAAAGTTGAAACAACCTGTTTTATAAACAGGTACATGTTTTTGCCTGTTTTACCTCTATAATCGCTCAACATAAAATAATTTTTAATATTTTTATCTTGCATTTAATTATTTAAAAATTATTTCTATTGGCCGGTTTCAGTATGCCGATCACGTTT
Source organism: Lycorma delicatula (assembly GCF_047948215.1). Taxonomy (NCBI): domain Eukaryota; kingdom Metazoa; phylum Arthropoda; class Insecta; order Hemiptera; family Fulgoridae; genus Lycorma; species Lycorma delicatula. The sequence continues at coordinate 154,867,537 of NC_134460.1, forward strand.
AAAAAAAATATTATCTAAATTTTTAGTGCATAGCTTCTTTTGAATTGAAACATTCTTACTGGACGATCCGATTTAATTATATCAATTAAAAAGGTATTAGAAAAAGGATTATGAAGAAAGCACAATTTCCACTAAAACGGATAAGAATCTTTCTTGTTCTTCAATTAGGATAGAATTTAAAGTTTAAACTGTATTCTACCGTGTAATTGTGTTTCGAATATATTTAACAAAATTTGACTATACCTACTGCCGTTAGTGAAAACAATAGACGGTCTTCGCCGGTAGAGGATGAAGTTATTATATCTGACAGTCCTAGAAGAGAGAGTGTGGCCACGTTCAGGATGTGGCCGTGACTGTCTTGGCGCCTATCTCTACCGATCCTTCCTCTATATTGTATTAGCTTATAAACAAACGTTACGTTTGTGTCGGTTCGTTCGTGACGATTCTGCTGAGTCACGTATCATAGTCATGTATCAGTGCCGATTCACAACGCGGCCATACCTACGAGTATATACAACACTACTAATATCGGGTTTATTGACGGCGGTCTCTGGATTTTCGAATGTGAATTTACAGGAGACTATCATAACGAGATGAACGTCTTTTGAGAAATGGTTTAGCGACATGTTACCCCTTCTGGATGATAGCTCGGTTATTGTTTTAGACAACGCCCGTTTTCATTCCAGCAATATCTTTGAAAAAGAACGACTTCAAAATTTGGCTTAGTTCAAAAGGAGTGATTTTTGAACTTAAGGTACAATTATTGCAAAGGGTTTTGCGTATTAAAGGTAATTTTAATGCGTATAAAATCTATGAGTTAGCAATATCCAGTGGTAAAACCGTGCTTCGATTACCTCCCGATCATTGTGAACTCAACCGGATCGATTTAATTTCAGAACAAGTCAAAAGTTACGTAGCGTAGTATTACTTTTAAAATATCTGATGTTGAAATTTACGCTTAAAAGCCGTCGTTAAAAATGGTCATTAGGAATGGAAAAATGTATAAAACATGTAACGGATACTGTTGAACCAAATTGTTGGGAATCGGATAATAGAATAGGAAACAAAATTGAGCCTCATTGTATCTCTTGATACTGTCAGCACTACGGATTTCTCGCTATCAGATAACGAAAATAGAATTGAATTAGCGACTGACTAAATTGAATTAATTTATTATTTTAGAAATTTAATGTAGTTTATTAATGAAATTTAATTTTTACGGACAATTGACAATTTCATAACTCTTAAAAAAACTCAAATTAAATGTTTTAATTTATTTAAATTTAAAACATATAATTGCGCTTGGTTACTGAATATTAACGTCGGGTAGTTTCTTTTATATGCATCAGGATTTGCAGATGCTTGTGAATCGGCCGCCTGAACACTCGTACGCGCAGTCTGTTTATTTGAACTCTGTAAGTTAGCCGAATTAGGTATAGATGTGTCATTTGTAAGGCTGAAAACAGTGTTATGAACTGGGAGCACATAATGAATGAATGTGATTATTTTAAAAATTGCAAAGGAAAGATATATTGGCGAGTACGGAAATTTACGACTTTGTATGAAAGTTAGAGCGTTTGTAATAAATAAATGTTAACTAATCTTAAAATCTTGGCAAGAACATAAATAAAGTTTAAAAGATAAATAAAACTTAACGCCTTACTTTAGTTTCAGGCCGAATGTATTGTAAAAAATGTTAAGTTGCAGTACGGGAAATTTTATTTAGGAAAGGTTTATGTTCTTGAATCTTGAAGTTATAAATTTCACAAATTACTCTAAAAGACCTCTCCGCATATTACCTCATTCCAGTATTTATTTCTACGACTTTGCATTCTATCTGTTTCTATGAGGACAGTGATTACAGTGCGCTTCACTAATACTTTACGACAGATCTGTATTATTTATCGCTTGTCCGGTTCGGATATGTTATTTGTTCTGACGTATTCGTTTCTTGGAAGTTATCGCTTGCGATCGCTGTCCGGATAATTATCTTTTAGAAATATGTTTAGTTTACTGTAGCGTCATCTTTCGTAAATAAGTTTTCCTAGCCGTTACATTTAGCGTATATGTGGGTGTGTACGCTCGTAATTATGTGAACTGCTACATTGTATGAAATATGTTAAATTTCAGTGTGTTAAATTTGTGAAGTTAAGCAAAGTTAAATTTAATTTATTCTTCTTATATTAAAATTCTTTGCGGTCGAGAGTTTTCACGCAAATTCAACTAAAAAAAAAAAAAAAATTTCAGCTAAAATTAAACAAAAGAGCTTAAATTTGGCTTCTTTACGTTCTTATGAAATAGTTTCTATCTTTAACAAAAGAATCTTTAGAGGTCGCTTAACTCTTTCGTTGCTGCATTGTAACCTGTTAAAGTTTATTAATGTTTTTTTTTTTTTTTTTTTTACTGTCTTTTTGTTCGGTTTAATTTTCTTGTGTTAAAAAAAAAAGAACGGGTGGTCTTTTTTTGTGCGATAAATATTTATGTCACGTAAATTGATTTATTTGTCTTAATTTATTAATTTGTCGTGATAAATATAACTTCATTTTAACTTAATTCATATTTAGTTACAAAGCAAGTAACATTTATTCATTTAAAATAAAGTTAATTTAAAATAAAATACATCAAACACTTACATCCGAAAAAAAATTGTTCTACATCTCAAACAGTAACTTTTCAGGGCATTATTTTTGATTTAAGGAAACCCGTTTTTTCGGTATAGAAATTTCTGTGTGCTTATTTGCAAAAATTAAGAAAATATAAAAAAGAACATATATATTAACAGTTTTAATTCTTTTTCAGTAATATTTAAATCTGGCTCCGTTAGTAATCATCTAAATTATAACATATTTTGGAGATAGAAATGTAGTGTCTTACCTGTTTTGATATGAGTATCGTTTTGTTAAAAACAGTTTTATTTATATTACAGACATTTTTCTTTTTTGAGCGGAAGAAATGATATCTGCGAGAATCTTACCGTACGGTTACAATTTCATTGTCATTTTTTTTGGGTGTAATTTTACTTAGTTTAAATTAAATCTGTATAAAAGTCAATCGTTTCTAAATTAATTTTTTTTTTTAACCGTTTACTTTTTATTTATTTTACAAAATGTGAGGTAACGAATAAACAGAGTATCTTTTTATTTTACTATAACTAAATTTTTCGTCATTATTGAATAAAAGGTTTGACGTAATTCAAGTCTACTAACACGCTTCATAAAATTATTGCGTTTAATAAAATCTTTTAAAATATCGTATTTTAAAAATTTATAACGCATTAATATTATTATAAAGTAAATTTATTCTAAACATCTAGCACATATTTTTCGTGGATTTTCAATGAGAATCGATGATCGGCACCGCAACTCGGTCCCAATCTTTCCCGTTTTAACTGGACTGTACTGTATTTCTAAAAGATAAAATTAAAATTAACGTAAAATCAAGCTCTTATCTGCGTACTACTGTGGGAAACGGTTTTATTATGCCGATAATGCTATTATGTTGATTCGGTTTTGTCATGCGGTTATCGTGTGTATAGTCGCTTCATTTTTCGGACATATGGCTGCCAGATGAGGTGACGGGTGGAGAGAAGGCGCTTAAATTACGACCTATTGTATTCAATAGATCGTAATAATTCCATTGTATTAGTGCATTTTTAGTCGTGTGTATGTTGAATGAATTTCCCCTTCCTGTGTATGTATTTTTTTTTGAGTAAGGGGGTCCCGACGGCCGATAAATTTATTATATGTATTGTTCGTAGGCTACATTCCCTTGTGCTGTTGATTCCGAGAATAGACATCCTTATACGATTTGTTGTGTTTCATTTACTGCTGAATTATACTTTAATGACGTTTTGGCTGTTTATAAAATGTGTATTCTATTTCATTTTATATTCATATAACGGCAGCGTTTTAATTGTATTATTTTTAGGAAATAATCTGGAATCGTCCATTTATTCCTTTGCAATATTTATTTGCAGTTAAGTAATGATGACATTATTTTGTCTGTGTGACAGTTCCGCGATATTCCAAATCGTAAACTTAAAAAAAAAAATCCTTTGATGGATGCAGGAGTATTTTTTCTGTTTTATTGGCTGGAAATAAGAGAATGATGTTAATTTCTGGATTTGATGAATGACTTTTACTTTCCCGTCTAGATAGCGCTGTAGTAGATATAACTCTAAAAGGGATAGTATTGTAATCGGCCCTATTTGTACACATGCAGATTTCACCCGCATTTTGATACCTAAGGAACCCGAAAAACCGAATGGAAATTTTCCGGATGTTAATTTTCGTATGTACGTGGGTGCTTTCGGTTTCGGCCTCTAAATTACCTTATATCTCCAGAACTACTGGACCGATATTGACCAAACTTGGTCAGATTATTTCTACGTACGGGGCATTGATGCCATTACATTTTCAAATTAAAAAGTCGAGGGTGCGAGGCTGTAGAGCAAGGTCACCCTCAGTATCTCGAGATTTCGCCCAATTTGTTAATTAAAAAATAACGATATTTGCAAAATCGCACTCCACTAAGTGGGCATAATGCGTCAATAGTGTATCCCCTGTCATCACAAGGAGCGGTAGTGTTACAGTCCGCCATTATGGAATTACCCTTTTCCCATGCGGTAATTCCATTTTTCCTCGTCCTCTTGAACGGGAAAATTTGAAATTCCACAGGGTTGCCGACCAAATAATTTTTTTTACAGTATAAATATTATTTAATTTGTAAAATTTAGTTAATATTTCAAAGGTTGGTAGCACTGGCTTACAGCTTTTATGGTCGTCTGCTACGTTGTAAAAACGTAACCGGCTGGGACTCGAACTCGATCGCCCGGTTGGTGCGTTAAGCTTCGCGGCTACACCAGTCTGCCGACCGTCGCCGCTAGTACCGTCACACCCGTGCAAATTAAATACGGTATACGCTCGCGCTTTACTTAGAATCATCGAATTAAATAAATGAAAAAAAAATTATATTTAAATAAAATGATAAATTTTTATAAATTAAGTTGTGCGTGTACGTGTGTGTAAGCCGTGCATCAAAAACAATCCACAGTTGTCAGCTTTTTTATGTTACCTTTCTGCCGTGTTGAAACTGATGTTAATATTTTAGTCCGACTTTTTTTGTTATATTAATCTGGTTTTCCGGCGTAGTTTTAAGGCTCATTAATTTTTAACAAAAATACGTTTATATTATATTTTTGCGTGTGTTCACCCCGATTCACGTACAGTCATATAATATGACGCCGCGGTCTCTGTGTATTGTGTATGAGATTGATTTTTATAAATATATTGAAAAAAATTGTATGACGGATTGATGAGATAATGAGAGGTTGTTTTCTAACAAAAGCGACTGTAATTAACTGCTTTTGTAACTTACTTAACGACAGAAAGGTAACATAGAAAAAGTCATTCGTCAAATACAGAACGTAAAATAATCATTCTGTTATTTCCAACCAATAAAACATAAAAAAACACTGCCGCACCCTTTCAAAGGATTTTTTTTTTAAGATTACAAATTAGATTATCGTGGAACTGACCAGCAGGCAAATAATGTTATCATTAATTATCCGTAAATAAATATTCCAAAGAAATGTATAGACGATTGTAGATTATTTCCTAAAATGATAAATTAAAACGCCACCGTTAAATGGATAATCGCTATTAAAGTAGTAATATATATCTCTTTTTTTTTTTGATGCTTAACAAATAATAAAAATAATATTATGATATCAAATTTAAATGTTTATTTAGTTTATTTTTTAATCCAATGAATGAAAAAAATTCTTTGTCAAATGCGCTTTGTTATTTATTGTAAGTGAAATAAAGATTAAAAGTTTTAAAGTTGATTTGTTACGCTTTCATATTTACGGTATTGTTGTATTATTTAAGCCTTCAAATGGTTCAACTGTCTTTTGTAGGATTGTTCTGTTTGATGCAACATTTACAAGATACTGCATCGGTCCGAGAAAATTAACTTTAGTGTTTGAACCGATACGGTAATTAAAAGAAAAGTTGAGAATTTACTTTTAACTAGTTCACTTATTGATTTTTCTTAATAACCTATCGCTATTTAAGCGGTGGTGCGGGTGCGTTTCGTTGACTAAAACTGTAATAGCTGTTAGAGGGTTACTTCGCCACAGTGTCGGTGGTAATTAATCGATGGAAATTGTTCCCTTTCGTTAACACAGCTGCTGTTAAGCTATTTTAAAACAGGCGAATAACGATATTAATAATTATTCATATAATTTTTATAACGAAACATAATTTTTCGACGTTAAAATGTATTTTATCACTTAAATAAACGCGAATTTTTAAAGAAATAAAGAAAGGATTACTACATTTATTAATTGATTGGGGTTTAAGAAGTTTAAAATATCGGTATAAAAATTGAAAAAATAACGCATTCCTAATAACCGTAAAATAACTTCTACATAAAATTACGGTAAACAACAAAATTGGGTTTTAAAGTTTATTATCTTAAATCTTGAAATAACTTATCGTTACCGACGGGAAAATAGTTAAAATTTATTTTAAAACGTTAATCCGATGTTTAGGACTGTTACTAGCTATAAGAATGTATTAGCCTTTACGATAATTGTCACTAGTTTTCGTTATATCGTTGCCGATGTTTCTGAATTTGAATAAATCATATCGTAAAACGGAAGAAAACCTTGCCTGATCTTATCGTATCCTCTAATTCCGTTACCGTTAACTTTTAGGGAATTCTCTTCAAATTAAGGTTAAAACCTTAGCCGATTTTAAATTAACAATTACAAATAAATAAAATCGAAAAGTATGCCCGATAACTAATTTTTTTTCTCTGTTCTTATCCGGTTTGCCCAAGAAATTGTTTGTATGAAACAGCGGTTTTCCGGTTTTCGCTGATATTTTTCGAATGACTGTTTCATGTAGGAATGGCTATTTTTTTAAAATTAAAATATGTTGTGCCTTTCTTTCGATGCGGTTAAAAATATGTACAGAAATAAGATTAAAAAAAACATATATATATATATATATATATATATACAGGTGTCCCACGAAGAGACGGAGAAACTTTCAGCACAATGGAACTTATTGGCTGTAATTATCTTAATTTTCTCATACATCATGTTTCTTCTCAACAACTTTTTTTATTAAATTTTCCGTATTTATTAGTCATTTAACGAAGCTATTGTGCTACAAATCTAAAAAAAAAACTTCTTTTTCGTCACCGAATTTTGTGTTTTTTTACGTCGGGTATCTTAAAAACTGCTAAATTTTTAAGAAGTTTTGAAACTTTTAATAAACAGTTCTAATACCTGTTTACCCTGTTTCTCAGCTCAAATTACATAAAAACCACCAACTTAACTCTTTAAGTTGGGTCCAAAAATTAGAGTAGGGCATTTTGTTATTAGCAAAAAGCTGAAATCCAGGCGAAATATTTCGCTAGCCGTAACTCGAAAAAAAGCGTTTCCAGACCTTTGTTTTTATGAACTTTTTTCTCTGTTTTTACTAGCTGAATTTGTCCTGAAAATGTTTCTGTTTTTTCGTGGGACACCTGTATATTTACTTCGTACTGTTCTGGTGTGGAGAATTGCTATTTAAGTAACTTTTAATAATTATTATAAATTTCAAATTAATGTAAGTACTGTTCCGTAACAAAGACCGCATTATAGCATAACTGCTATTATTGTTGTGAACTTGTGTTCATAAAATAAGCTTTGACACATCATTTTCATGTTAAAGGTACACCGGCCGTTGTGAAGCGAAATATTTCAAATCGGTCTATTTTTTTTTTCAATTATAACTTCCGTACGCAACTTAATAATTACGTACTTTGTATTACAACACTTAGTTTATAACTGGGCTTAAAAAAATAATCTTCTCTAAAATAGCTAGTACTTAAAAATAAAAAGCTGATCATCGGAAAATTTCACCGGCGAAACGAGCTTTCAGTCAGAAATATAATTTGTTTACATCAAAAATTAATTTAAACTTTAGGAAAAGGTTTTTGAAAGTATATGTTTGGAGCGTCGCTTTATATGGAAGTGAAACTTGGACGATCGGGGTACCTGAGAAGAAAATATTTATAAGCTTTTGAAATGCGGTGTTATAGGAGAATATTAAAAATCAGACGGCTGGATAAAGTGACAAATGAAGAGGTGTTGTGGCAAATCGATGAAGAAAGAAGCATTTGGAAAAATATAGTCAAATGAAGAGACAGACTTATAGTCACATATTAAGGCATCCTGGAATAGTCGCTTTAATATTAGAGGGTCAGGTAGAAGGAAAAAATTGTGCAGGCAGGCAACGTTTGGAATATGTAAAACAAATTGTTAGGGATGTAGGATGTATACTGAAATGAAACGAGTAGCACTAGATAGGGAATATTGGAGAGCTGCATCAAACCAGTTAAATGACTGAAGACAAAAAAACTAATTTCACAAAAAATAAAAAAAATTACTCTCCGATCCCAAAATGCAAGATTACTTTTATCATATCCGGTACACTACGTTTTTATGTAGACGTAGTTAAACAATATAAATAGAAATTATCGGAAATATTTTTTACGTTGATTGGTTTTAATCGAGACTGTATTTACGGTATTTAATTCGTAATGAGTTTAATCGAATGGAGTGTTCCATATAAAAGTGTTGTATTGCAAATTTTTAAAAAATCTGGATAATTCGTACTTATCGACAGACAGACGGCAGCATTTATATTTTAAATCGAAAAGAAGATTTTATTGTTTCACGAGAGGTAGATTACAAATTTAAGTTTTAAATGTTGACAAGACTTCAGTTTCCTTCCTTAGTATATTATTTGTAATTGAAGTTTTTTAGATCATCGATCTGAAAAACGATTTGTTCGTAGAGCTAATCCAATAATACAGTTCAATCGCATAAATACTTTGTTCTGTATTTATGCCCTCAAATATCTTCGGGATTGTACTTGTACCCTTGAAACCTTAAGGCGTTATGAAATTAATATATAATAATTTTTTCTCTTTTTCTTATTAAGATTGACTGCAACTTCTTTAATTCTTTTAAGCTATTGTTTTTGTTATTATTTGGATGATCTTAATCGCCATAGTCGGTAATCTTTCAAGAAGTTAATCTAGTTAGAGCGACTTACTTTCAAAGTTGTTTAATTTTTTCCTTTTTTTCTTATTTTTCGAGATCTGCGCTAACTCGCATTATGATATTGTAATGTGCAGCATATTTACCTTTTTGTTGTTTTTATTATAAAGATAAACGAAAAGCTTTGCTTTAGGGAACGTTCTAGTTTTATTTTTTGTTTATTATATAATTAGTTTTGTAACTTTTTCTCTACAGAGGAAAATTTTGTAATTCTGAATTTTTATTTCTTTTTGTTTTACAAAAGGTAAAGGGTGTTTTAAAAATATTAGATTATATATATATATATATATATATATATATATATATATATATGTGTGTCTGGTGTGTCAGATAAAAATGTAAATGTTTCTTCGGGGAATTGATTCGTCATTGAAATCTCCACAAGAAGTGACCGTACGCCTTTGTTTTTCATTTGTGGGTCTTGGCTTAATCTCACGAACGAATTGAAATTTTCTATTAAGATTAAGGTGCAGATTTCTGTCAAATTTTACAAAATGAATTTTCGTAATTTACCTTTTCAAAATTCCAAGACGACTGCTTTTTCAAATAGTAAATCGGCGATTAGGATTTCGGTAACTTTCAATTATTTCAGTGAAATTGTTTTATTAGTAAAATCTGAGGTAGTATAGTTTGAACAAAATGAGACCTCCATTGTATTGTGTCGTGATTGAAAGAGTGCTTCTGTGAGCGCTGTCCGACTTATTCACTGCGCATTCAATAATCCCGGAAATTTAAACGTCTCTTTTCTCTTCTTAATAACCGGAATACACTTATTAGCTTTCCGGGCGATGAACCAGCTGATGTAACTTTTAAAGAAGCGTCTGTTCAGCCGATATTTTAAAATGTTATCTGCCTTTTTAAGCGTAAGGGTGAAGGCGGTTTGACAGAATAGTGTGTGACAGTTGTCGACGATAAGCTCTGTGTATAAAATCAGATGTACCGCCTTGGAAATAGTCGGTGCCAGGCAGTCACCATGAAAGTTGTCCTTTCTCATATGAGTTCGGGGCATACTTAAGTTAACGGACTGTTTCCTGGCATCATACTGTCGTGTCTCAATATTACCTTCAGATAACTATGTCATGTTTTTTGCGTTCCCCGAAGGAAGATTACGTTTTCATCTGATGCACAACACACACACACACGTATTTTATATATATATATCATCCAACATATATCATTATGTAACATTTTAAAATATATAAAAATGCTATAAAAGAAAGAAATAAAAATTCAAAATTACAAAATTACAAAATTTTCCTCTACAGAGAAAAAGTTGCAAAACTATAATTTTGTAATAAACAAAAAATAAATCTGGAATATTACCTAAAGAAAAGATTTCGTTTATCTGTATAATAATAAAAAAAAAGTAGATGTAATAAAAAGAGGAAATATGCTGTAGATTACAACGCCATAATGCTAGTTAGCACAGATCTACAGGAATAAGTAATAAAGGAAAATATATTAAACGATTTTGAAAGTAAGTCGCTAACTAGATTAACTTCTTGAATTAGCGACTTTTGCAATTAAGATTTTGCGTTGTTTTGGTAACGTTGTAGCCGAAATTGGAACTCAAATCGTTGAAATGCGTATTGAATTTTTCTTAGCGTTATTCTTTTTTCCTTTTTTTTCTTTCATTCTTCGGGAAAAACTGGATTTTTACATGCGTTTAGCTTTCACGAGCGTCCTTTTATAGCTCTTAAGGTTCTAAGCACGTATTACACTGTAACTAAGGCCACTGAATGTGTTACTTTCATTATCGGTTGTATATTTAAAGATATTTTTGTGTAAATTATTTTGAAAATTTGTACAAAAATTATTTATTTGAATCCTTTTAAATTTTGAACCACAATAATTAATTTCTTTCATTAGGAAAAAAATAAATGTTTATCGATAAATTAGGCGATTAATGATCCTCGTAATGAAAAAAAAATACGCGTTTACATAAAATGCTGAAAACAAAATAAATTGTAATAGGCTGTTATTGTCATTGTCATTGTATTTTATAGTTATTTTTTCTCTTTTCTAATGAATATATTTTTCTTGCGGTATAAATAATCGTTGTATTACTACGCATATTTTATGCTGCATACTGTAAAGGTTTGTTGCAGTCGAAGTAGTGTGTTCGTGCAATGATTTGCTGCGCGGCTACGGCTAGCTTCGAATATGAATATTTCTTCGATTTATAATAAAAATAAAACAAAGACGGATAAATAATAGTAGCTGTTCATTTACGAAACGTCGGTTTACAACGTGTATTATTAAATATATTCTGTTTTCTTACTTTTATGACAGAGTTATTATTCACGTTTTTCTTCATGATACTTTATGTATTTTATCTACATAGCAAAGTCCACTCTTTCACTAGCTGGCCATCTCGGTAGATTACGGATGTGTGTGTGTGTGTGTGTGTTTGGGGAGGGGGCCATCATTTAACGATGATTTTTGTACAGTTTGTCGGATATCGGCATTATTTGTTGAATCTTGAAAAGAATGAAGTTCATTGATTTTATTCCGTTTTCTTTAGTTTTTCGACAAGTATTAACTGGACGTTTTTTTATTTTTCACGGTGCTGACTGTGTTCCTTCATTTCTTTAGCGCTTCTTCGTTTCCTATTGTATGTAAGCCCGATCCTTTTTTCTCATCTTTTCTTTTCTCCCGCTTCTTTTTTTATTCCTTCGTTAAATGCAATGGGTTCGTTTATTATTTTCTAACCGAAAAAAATATTTTAATAACGTCGTAAACGAGTAGACCGGTTTCGAACACGTGCCCAATTCACAACATTTTCACACTTTCACAAGCTACAGCTCCAAAACGGTAAGTCGTACAAGAAAATTGTTTAAATAAAAGTCGTCTGTTTTTTTGAGATTAACAACTTTTCCAAATGCAATACAGACGAAAAACAATTTTTTCTAGTGAAAAACCCGAAAACCACGTTTTTTTACAATTTCAGCGCCACCTAGTATTTCAATTTCAAATTATACGGCATAACTTTAAAGACATTAATTGTAGAGGAGAATGTCCTCTACATTTTTGGTTTGAAAAACTTTTCTCTAAAATGCATAGATTCAGAGAAAAACGCATTTCAAAAACTTTTTGAGTTTTTCAAAAATCTATGGGATGTTAAAAATCTGGAGTTAAGCTTCCCTCATCACCCCTAACATATGGAAAAAATATCAATCGGTAGGTAAGGATTTTCAAATAAAAATACAAACTGACTGTACTAATTACAATAAATAAGTACCTCGTGTTTGTCTGTACAACTGTTTCGCTGTTTGGTTATTTGAAGTAGTTTTATAATTAAATATAATTATCCAACTATTTACGTAACGTAATGATCCTGTTTAAACATTTAATTAGTGAAAAAGATCCTGTTTTATAACAATCAAATAGAAATTGAAAAAAAAATAAATAAAAATTGTCACCGAATTAAAATTTACCGTATTTTAAATACTTAGATGACGAATAAAACTGAACCTAAGAGTATACACTCTTAGTTTCATTTTTTCTACTATCTCACGTTGCTAAGTTTTGTGTTAAGTTTCCTATTGAAAGTGTAATTTTATTATTATTATGACTTGATCACCTGTACGTTGTTTGTCTTTCTTATTTTACGCTTCTTTTCATTTGTTACAGGTAAGCCTACTTTACGTACATCATCGCTTTTTGTCTACATTTTTAAACGTAAGAGTTCTTTCTTTAAAATGTTATAATTTAATGTAGATTTAAACTTTTACCTTCTTAATTGAAATGTTTATTGAGATGTAATAGGAATTTCTTTCACGACATCGTCGTTATTTTCATAGTAAAAAAAATGAAGAATAAAAGACTGGACTTGCACGGCATTCAATAATTTATTAAATTCGAGAAGGCTTCGGTCTCTAGCTTTATTACACTCTATAGCGTGCATATCGCTGCTCCTTGTTGGCTTCCTAGCCGGCAAGTTAACTGAATCATGTAGGCTTCTCGCTCTACCCATCAAATTTATTTTATTTTACATGTTTTTTCTTTTATTTTTTAGTTTTATGTTATTTTTACTTGCTAGTAACTCAGTCGTCGTAATAACAGTATCTCATCTAGGTTTGTGTAGTGGTAGTTCTTGGCTTATAATTTAGTCCCTGTGTAATTTTATTTTAACGTACTTTTATATCTCGGTGTGTTTTGTAGCTTCTGTTGTGCGAGAGAGTGTTTTTGTCGAAATTTTTACGGGTTACACGTTTAAAATTAAGTTTGAAATAATACAGAAAAACATTCGATCCAGAATCCCTAAAAAAATATTTATAATAGAAACACGTAAAAATAACCGTTTAAAGTTTTACGTAAAATGGTATCTATAATCATAAATTGAAAAGATACATAAGGAAAAACGTATTTTTTTATCTACACTTGAACGGTGCCTTTTTGATGTTGAATGTTTGTAGGCAGATGACAAAAAAAAAATTGCTATTAAATGTTAAATTTATTGTGGTTTTATTAGTAAAATTATTCAGCATGAGATAAGAAAATATTTATTAGCGCAGCATTTTGAATTATACGAAGAATTCGAACGTACAAATACAGTCTGTTCAAAAAGTGACGCAGCCTTATTATAGAATGTTTACTACTTTGTTATGTTTAATTGAAGAAAATGGGTTACATAATGCAGCAGAGAACATTCACCATCTCCCAAAACAATAAATGTGCCGGTTATGACTAAATCCAGAATGCCGTCACAGAAAGGTACGGTGTGGATCCACCAAACAAGTCCTCCGTCAAGCGGCTGTACGACAACTTCCAGGAGACAGGGAATGTGGCAGATGCAAACAAAAGTAGTCGACCGAAAGCGCTAACATCAGAAAAGTTGACTGACGTGCAAGCTGTATATACTGTTAGTCCCAAGAAGCGACGTCTATCTAGCCGGTCTGGGCTCTCTCCGTCGGTAGTTCCCGCACAAGTGTTTAAAGATGCATCCGTACAGAATTCGTGTTCACGAGTTTTTACCTGTACACACAGGAAAACGTGTAGCTTTCGGAGGTTCCTGTCATCTGTACTTCTGTAACGCAGGACGGGAAAGAACTCGATGATAGGTTTCGGTCTGACGAGGCGTGGTTCCACTTTGATGGATGCGTGAATGCACAGAATTTACGCATTTGGTGTTCGGAAAATCCACACCGGCTGGACGGAAAAAAATGGGCGTTTGGTTTGCAATGCCACGTAGATGAATCTTCGTGACATTTTTTCACGGCACAGTGAACCTCGATCGCTACATGCAAATACTGCAACAATTTGTAAACATTTTACCTGTAGATCGACTAGAGTACATGGTGGTTTCAGCAGGGTAGTGCTACGGCTCATACGGTCGACAACACTATGGCTTTCTTGGATCACTGTTTTCATAAACGAGCGATTCGAAGGTGTTGTGGCCCTCTCCGTCTCCTGCATATCCCCTGCTGACATTTTCTTGTTGGGATATTTTAAGGATGTCGCTTACAAAACTCATCTTCGCACAGTTACCAAATTGCAGAGCGATATTGAACGATTTGTCGCTGTAATTCTTCAACAAACTTTACATATGTTTAAGAACTGACGTCTTTTCAATTATGTGAATCGCATAATGGGGACCATTTTCAACTACTGTTGTCACTTACTCATTTTCCTATATTGCGTCACTTGAACACCAGTAGTTGCTGATTAATTAATCTTTTATTAACCACTTTTTTTTGTAGTTATTAAATAATAACTGCCATAAGAAATATCAGATAATAAATGCCGTCAGAATGCTGTGAATTCAAATCTCGCTTTCGGAATTTTTTTTTTAAATTTAAATTCGGCATTGGCATTTCAACGTTACTTTACTCCTCAATTTCCAGATTCTAGTCCCTTCACTACTCGAATATTAAGAGAACTATCAGGTTTTAAGGGTTAAACTTTATCTATTAGCCAGGACTTAAATAGCGTTTCTAATTAGCAAATTAATAGTAATGAATTAAATTTTACATAACGGACCGGTTAACAGACTTGTATTATTTTAGAATTTTTCGAATCGGAATTATATTTTCTATGATTTAGTGAAATACGGACTAATATTTTTCTACTGTCTGGTAGTTTTTATTGGCAAATAATCGAAGGTTACTTCCGATCTACGAGATATTTTGGTCGATTAATGAATGATAAATTCGGTTCAGAATTTATGTTTATTATGGACGTATTACCATCCCGCCAACAATTCAAGAAGTTCTCGCAGCCTTAAATGAAATACAAAACTACAAAGCAAGCGGAGAAGACCAGCTTTTCGCAGAACTCTGGAAACACTCATCAGTTTATTCAGTCAAAACTTCCCTACATCTATGCCTCGTGAAAATATGGAACGAAGAAAAACTTCCAGAACACTGGACCACAGCCCTCATCCATCCATTACATAAAAAAGGGGATAAAACTAATCCGGAAAACTACAGAGGCATATCTCTCCTGGATTGCACATACAAAATCCTGTCGAGAATCATATACAACCGATGCAAAGACCAACTTGAACTGGAACTTGGGGAATACCAAGGGGGATTTAGGCCATGGAGAGGTTGCCCGGAACAAATAATATCCCTAAAACTTATGATGGACTTATATAAAAGACGGAAAAAACAACTAATAATCACCTTCGTCGACTTTAAAAGGGCCTATGATTGTATACACCGACCATCCATGCTGAATATTCTGAGAAACCTGGGCCTTCACCCTAAACTCGTAAACATGACAAAATTAACTTTAACCGATACCCAGTCCAGAGTGAAATTCAGAGGTGAACTCTCTCAACCCTTCTACATAAAAACTGGATTGAGGCAAGGAGACGGCCTCTCACCACTCCTTTTTAACTGCGCCCTCGAATTTGTCATGAGAAAATGGTATGAAATAAATCCCAAAAATATAAAAATGGGTACTAAGAAAAACTCCATCACACTAAATTTCCTAGGATTTGCAGATGACCTCGCTCTTTTAGCAAATAATATTCAAGAAGCCAAAACACAAATCATGAGCCTTCAAAACCTAGCACAAAAGATAGGGCTTCATATCTCTTTCGAAAAAACTGAACTAATGGCCATAGATCCTCTGGTAATAGAGCGCATTACGGTAAACAATCAGAAAATTAAAATAGTAAAACAATTTAAATATCTAGGGGAAATAATAACTTATAATTTAAATGAAAAAGTGACATGGCAAAACAGGACAAATAAAATTATTAAATCCCAAAAATTAACTCGGTCAACATATAACAAAAAATGCCTTTCTGCTAAAACAAAACTTAAACATTATAAAACTGTAGTAGAGCCAGAAGTCACCTACGGAAGCGAGACCCTTTTCAAAATCACTCAGAAAAACCGAATTGAAAAAATTCTGAAAATAGAGAGGAGAATTGTCAGAACGTGTATCAATAAAAAACACCAAAAAGAAAGCCAATGGTGGATTGTGCCAAATGAGGTGGTGTATCGAGAAATAGAGCCTGTTACTGATACTATGCGGAAAAAAAGAATCTCTTTCTTCGGTCATCTCATAAGGACACCGCAAACAAGACCGTCAAGAAATATCATTGAAAAGCTTTGGTTCCAAAAGCTAGAAGTAGGATGGATCAAAGAAATTAGAGAAGATATGGAAGAATTGGGAATTTCCCTGATTGACCTACAGAATAAAACTGGAAAAATTACAAAGCTAAAAGACAAAAGCATTAGATTTAAACAAAAGACAGACAAACGACAAAATACAACGAAGAGGGTGTTTACGGATGAAGAAAAGAAAGCAAGATCTGAACGGATGAAGAAATACTGGGCAGCTCGAAAGAGTAAAATAACACGCTTTTCTCAGAAAAGATCCAACTAAAATTGACTTAAGTGGTCCCATGTTGGCCGTAAAAGCATAATAATAATAATAATATGGACGTATTATAGAGTTCGGCAGAAATAACTCCTCGATTTCCTACCGGTGCTGGTGCTAATAGTACAGGGCGATGTGTCGATATGCCATTTTGTAGCGGGTATCTTGGCCATTTCAGTTACAACAACATGGCGTGAATCGGTGAGCGTCGCGCTTTTGTTATTGAAACGTATTTTTAAAATGGGGATTCTGTTATCAAAACGCAGCGATTATTTCGTTCACACTTTCGGCTAGATCGACGCGCCATGGTACCAGATAAGAAGACTATTTGGTTGTGGAGCAACCGGTTCAGCTTTGAAGAAGGACCTACCACGTAGGCCATGTTCGAACACTCGAAAATATTGAAGCAGGGAGACAAGCAGCTACACAATCTCCACGTCGCTCAGCTCTTAAACACGCTGCTGCGTTACAAATTTGTGATCGGACTGTAAGGAAACTTTTACACGCCGACTTCCAGTTTCATCCTTACAAAATAAAGGTCGTGCAGCAGCTAAATGAACGCGACTAGATCAGCCGTATTGTTTCTTGCCAGACTATTCTATAAAATGTCCCGGTGAACCCGATTGTGTTGTCAAGAGATGAAGCCACTTTTCATTTAACGGGTTATGTTAACATCCCAACCCCGACCCCGTAGGGGAAGACACCCGCCTAGTAACGTTCCGGTCGCCACACCCCTCCCCGTCCTGTTGGGCTTTAACGGGAGTCGTCTATCGCCCTCTGACTTTTTACATCTCATAGTAATAAGTTTGGTCTCGTTGGGATGCCACCGGTGTCTTATCTACAATGTAGATGTCTCGGTAGACATTTACATCGGTGATTTATGAACTCAGCTTTTGCCTTCGCTGTAGGCCTTGTCCGGACATCTTGAGTGTCCTACATCATTTCCCTCTGAACTAGCTAACCGAATTCGTAGAAGCCCGAACCCCGCGCCTAGTTCTACTTTTATTGAGCCAATTTCTAGTAAATGTATCGAGAGACATTTACTAGAAATTTACAAATTTAACAACATACCACCAGGGTTGTGTTAACAATGAAAACTTTCGATACTGGGCAGAAAATAATCTCCTACAACTACATGGGCGCCTCTGAATTCTGTGCGTGTTACAGTTTGGTGCGCGGTTGCTGATTTTGGAACAGTAGGGCCGTACATTTTTGAGTAAGAAAGATAATCGGTTACAATAACTTCCGAACGTTACGTAAAAATGTTACGCGACTTCTTGCTACCAAGACTTAATGAACTCGGAAAGCAAGCCGATAATTTACGGTTTTAACAAGATGGAGTCGCTGTGAGCAGTGACTCCATCAAGAAGAAAGTCGTTGAATTTCCTCAGAGAAATGTTTCCCGAACGTCTTATTTCACAACGAAGAGAAATTCCGTGGCCTGCACTGTCACCCGATCTTGCAACGTGTGATTTTTTTTCTCTGGAGACATCTAACTGTTGAAATCTTTAAACAGATTCCAAGAACCCTCGATCTTTTAAAAGCTACTATCCATAAACAAATCGCTGCAGTTCCTGTGGAAATGCCAAGAAAAGTAATACAGAATTTCAGGGAGAGGTTGAAGACCTGTATAGATTAGTGAAGGCATATGAACGACATAATTTCTAAAAATCAATAAAGGTATGTGAAAATAAATGGCAAACACTGGTTTTTCAGAACGTGTTTAAATTTCTGTATTTGTGTTTTATTGTCAATTTTATTTTTTCTGCTGGACCTGTTGTAACTGTACATCTGGGCCTCTGCAGTTTTTTCTGTTGTGTTTTCAGTTATCTACCCGCTCATTCTTTCACCGATCTTTACTATTTCATGTTTTTTACGGCTAACAGATAGTGCCGTATTATGTTTTCATATTTTAATGTTTTCTGGTTTGCACATATTACGTTATGTTATTCATATTTTTACTTTTAAAGATATGGACCCGTGGTTTACCTCGATTAGAATCAAAATTATATACACACACTTCCTGTACCTGTCTTAGATTATTTTTTTTTAATATTAAAATCTGTTTTTCATTTTCCTTGGGGTTTTATGTATGAAAGTAGAATTTTTGGGATAAAGTTCTATCGTTATCTTCTATTATCGATATTCGTTTCTTCTCTTTTATTTTTTCTTGTAATATTGTTTATTTATTAATTTAGGTAGGTTCTTTCCACTTTTCATGACCAGGTGGATTAATAGTATTTTATATTTAATTTAAGTACGGTTTTAATGGTGTTATATCCTACTATCTCCGGTTGCAACGATGAATTTATAGTTTTTTTTTTTTAGAATAACAGAAAATATAAAATAGATTTGTTGTAAAATAACCATAACGAGGATCAAACTCTCGTGATTTTTTTTTTGTCGCACATTTGACTAGTGCTCCGATGCTATTCTGCATCGATTTCTGTTCTGTCCAAATCTTTCCACCTTAAATAATCTCTTCTATGTTCTGCATCCTCGACTGTTTGCGTTATAAATTCTATTCTTCGTCTGTTCCCTTCGGTTTTTATCTTGTATACATCCTTCTATCATCAAAATAGTTAATTTAGCTTAGTTAATTCGCTCTCGGATTTGTCCTTCAGACCCTTAAAGGCTTCTTTTCTACTTATACAAGTTGAAAAAACAGATTCCTTTTGGAATCGATGTTTAGCGTTTTTTTAACCTTCGATTCTTAGCGCTGCTAATCGATTATTTTGTAAAAAATTCTATTGTAATCGTTGTAAATGTTTTTCTTCGATCTACCGTGCTGCATTCAGATGCTTTCTCCTGATCTAAAAATGCCGTTTAGGTGACTTTATTCTTCTTAAGACTTTTTTTTTGTAAGAATGGCCTCTTTTGTACCCCGCTCTGCCGTACCGGTCTACAAGTAGCGCGTAATTAAGAATTAATTACTTTAAATACTCTTAAGTAGGTATTTTCGATGCTAGAGTTACAATTAATCCTCTATAAATAAGAATACATGCTCTATTATTTACGAGTTGTTAATCTCTGTTCTATGCGTAATTTTGTATTGCATTATATTACAATGCGTAATCCCACAGCGAGCCAAAATTAAAATCTCTTTTAAGTTTGATTTTTTAGGCGTTAGGTTGATTTAAATTACACGTTTTAACGATTTTGTAGTTAATATTTTCTGAAAGAAAAGTTGTTTTCCTTTTTGAACTAAGGTAATGTTTTTGTGCGGTGTAGAGAATCGACTATCTGTCACTGTCGTTTTTGCTGCAGCCTTAAAATAATTACGCTAAGAGTTTTTCTTTTTTTTTTTTGTACGGAACGCAATGTATTATGATATCTTTCTAAAATTATTACGAATTTCTCTTATTCGAGTAATTTTTTTTTTTTTAATTTTCGTTATTGCATTTAGAAAATCCAAACGCGTTAATTTAATTGTTTTTTTCTTTTTGATTTTAATTTTCGGATCGGTTATTTGGAGATATATAATTTTACATTACTCATTATTATCGCCGTGATAGATTTTAGATAGCCGTGAGTACAAAACTAAGAAAATAACTGACGAAAACAGGATTAAATTTTGCCACGATAGTGTATTTAGAGTGTAACTAACAAAATTATTCGTTTAAACCCCTTTAAAATCGATCGATAATTATCTACTTTGACATGGAAGTAGATAACCGATACGTAACAATTTTGTCTTTTTATGTATAGTGTAGGTTATTATTTATTTTAAACAAATCGCATAAAAAAACTTGTAAATCTCTTCTCGAATTGTGACGCTGGACTGACAGAAACACGATTCATATGCGTAACCGGATTTTTCACGTTTCAGATTGTAGAATTATTTAATTGAGTTTGATTAATAGCGTTCAGACACGAAATCAAGTTACGATTTTTTATTTTGTAAAGAGTCCTGCGAACCATTAATTTCTTTTTATTATTCTTTACCTGATTATTAACGAAGGTATTGTTCTTTATTCCTTGAACGATTCATGAAACGAATGCATGTATTGCCTTTATTAGGATCCTAAAATTTATGCTATCTTAAGGTTTTAAACAATATATCAAATCTTTAATAGTCAGAATTGTACGGTAATCGGACTCTAAAATCTTAAAATAACATGTTTTTCGATTTAAATAAATTACAGTCTAACCTACAAATATTTTGTTCGCTTCATTATTTACGCGATCGGCAATTCAGTACGATTCATCAGCTAAGCGGTTAAAATGTATGCCGATAATTACACAAATAGCTACTATAAATTTTTTTATCTGTATAAAACGAGTGGTAAAAAAATATAGAAAAAAATAAGAGTTTTTCTTTCATTACTGTAGGCCGATATAGGAAATGTATGTGACGAAATATTGTTTGTACGCTACACAAAATCAATTTTCACGCGTTATTTGTCTTCTAATGAATATCTCATTAAAATAATCGGTTATAATTCGGTTCAGTGGTTTAGAATTGTTTTCGATTAATTAATATTGTAACGTTCACGGCAAATATAATTATCTTTCATCGAATATACCGTGTATAAGTTTACTTACGCTATTCAAAATGTGTTGAAGTGACATTTTCAATTATAAAGCGATTAATAAAATCCCGTGCATATGACGTCATGAAGGAGGTTCTTAATTAAAAGTCCATTGTTAAAAGCGAATTGTCTTGATTGTGTGCTTGTTCGTTCGGTTTTGATAAACGGCGTCAATCCGTTAATTTACTAAAATTATAGTCGGTCAGCGTTCACCGGCTTTATTGATTTCGTTGTTTGCGTATTATATAATTGATTATAACAACTCTGAAATATATATTTTATGTATTCATAAGACGAGTCGAGTTAAGAACGAACTACAGACACTAAATAATTAATTGGAAAGTAGGAAAACCAAAATTTATTGTATAAATATGTAAATCTTTTACAATAACATATGTCAGATTATAAGTAAAAATTATAAAACCTGTTTAGACCTTTTATTTACATAAGATCACATAGATATACGTATTTTATTTGTTATCGGTTTGAAAGAATAATATTCTTGTATTGCCAAAAGCTTGAGCAATCTCTTGAGGCGTCGATGAGGCGATTCGGGGTTTTCGAAAAGAGGGTCTGCAGAAGAATGTTGAGAATCAGCCAGGCAGATCGTGTAACGAAGGAAGAATTTTTGAAAATTGAATGAAAATGTCGAAAAATGTTGGTGAAAAGAAAAAAATTGAGTTTATTTACCAACGTTACGAGAAACCAAGGGAATATCGGATTCTACATGTTATAACGGGTAAAATTTTAGATACAAGTTTTCTTGGAAGAAAAAGACTTACAGTTAAGTGATTTGAGGAAAAGGTAGCCGGTCGTCAGTTGAATTGTTCCGTTTAAAAGGATAAGATTGTCAACATTTCGGATTAAGGCGCTAAAAGAATATTCTTATAAAACTTTTAACACACGTGTGTTTTATTGTGTTTCCTATTTGTTTTGTATTCCCTATAAGAGGTTCTGCACTGATGGTGCAATATTACTAGTTTTCTTACCGCGTATTCTTGATACGTACCCGATTTATTTTTATATTTAATTCCTTACTTTACGTATTATCTAGGTGCCTTACTTCCCCGTAGCCTAGTATCTCGTAGCTCCGATGAGGTATTTCAAAGTTTATTTAACTTTCTTAAGAAATAATTTTATGAATGAAATTTAATAATTTTTTAATTTGCCTTATTGTTTTGTCGTCTGAGGAAGTTTTTAACGATTTACTTTTGTATAAGATCGTTAATTATCGATTCGACGCAAGATAAGTTTTAATATTTATATTAATTTAAATCAAAAACGTATTTATTTGTGATAATTTAGAATGGCTATGTAGTTGTGATTGACATTTTCATCTTGATTTTTTTACCGTAGATTATTTTTAGAATTCTTTGTCAGCTCGAATGAAATAAATCAAAGTAAGACCGTAATAGCGTGTCTCCAATTGGATTTAGGTACAGTTCCCTGAAAGAAACGATACGGCTGTAGCAATTCAGCCACCGATAAGCTTTAAAAATAAGCCGACATCACAATTGTAAGACTTTCAACTGAAAGGCTTTTAACTTAAAAGTCCTACAACTTGGGTTGTATCTGATACCCGGCTTATACACACTACTTAATTTAAAATAGTATCATTTTATTTAAATGTAATATTTTTTCGATTATTTAATTCAACGATTTTTACTAAAGCGCGCACGGATACCGTATTTAATTCGCGCGATTGTGGCCGTACTAGCGGCCACGGTCGGCACCAACTAATGTAATTTCACAACTTACATAGAACAAATTTCGCTTGTACGGTTGCCAGACTGGTATAGCCGCGAGGCTTAACTCACTAGGTTCCGAGTCGACTGGACGATTGAGTTCGAGACCGGCCACACCGAGTTACTTTTTTACACTTTAAATATTATTCATTTATTTAATTCTACCGCTTACCTATGACGTAACAACATAGCAAATGACTACAACAGCATTTTTTGGGGGTTGTGTGCGATTTTGCAAAAGTTGTTTTTTTTTTTAATTGTTAACAAATGCGTCTAAGAAAAATATGACCTTAATTAAGCAAAATCTCGAGAAACTGCTCTACATCCTTATCCCTTTTAGACTTTACTGGCATCAGTACCCAGTGAAGAAGTAATCTGATTGTATGGTCAAAATCGGCTCAGAAGTTCTAAATATATAAGGTGATTTAGAGGCCAACAATGAACACACGTACCTGCAAACATTAACATCCGGAAAATTTCTATCCGCTTTTTTCGGTTTTTTAGGTGTGAAAACGTCAAGATCCGGTGAAAACCGCATATGTCCAAATTGGACCGATTACAATACTTTCCCTTCTAGAGCTATAGCGCTATCTTGACGGGAAAGTAGAGATTAAATAAAACTGATGTCAAAAGGACGAAAAAGTAACGTAAAGTGTAAGTTTATCGTTGTTGTATAGAGAGAAAGCAACACTAAAAATTTGTTTAGCGATTGATTTTTTATCAATAAATTCTTGAGAATGTACCGATCTAAATATCTATTTATCGATACAAATTCTTGACGTGGGCATCAAACGATTCGATATATTTTTTTGAATCTTCACAGGCGATTTTTAAAAGACTATCACGAAGCGTAATTTTACCCTAAATTAATGATGTTTTAAAGGTTTTCATAATGGATTTTGAACTTCGCCCTAATTTAAAATATTTTTGATCCGTTCTACGAAAAAACTGGAAAAGCTTGAAGCGTGGCCTCTAGTCGCTTAGATTTTACCTTTATGTATTACTTAATACGTTTATTGGATTCCATCTGCTTTTACAAACAAATAATTACATGATTTTTTATGAAATTTCAATTAAGGAGAGGAAATAGAGCTGATAGGATAGCTTGCCGACAATCGATCGGACTAGGCCACAATATCGATATGACATTTTATAAAACGAATCCGTGAAATCTATATAATGCAATTTCCTCAACTCTTTCGCAACACTTTTAACCGTAAAAATGGTCGGTTGGCTGAGACGTACTACTTAAGAAATCGTTTATTTTGTAGTGGTATGTGTGATTTAAAACGTTTTTAATGTTTATTATTTATTGTATGCCTGTTTCAGTTTACGGATTAAATGCTAACCGCTTAACGGTCAAAGTTACCACTTGAAGACGAAAAATATGTTTAAAAAACGTACAGACAGGCTTATTAAGTTGCAGTTAACCGATAATATTTTAGCGAAATTTTTATCGATCAGTTATTAATGATATGAGAAAATGAAACCCAGCCGTTCCGTAGTCGAGATAAAACCGTTAAGATTACTCTCCATTAAAGTATTATACTGATCTAAAACCATCATTTACTTTCATAATACGTATATCGGGTGTCCGAAAAAACTAATAACAATTAGATTTTAGTTAGTTTACACATTTTCCTTCATATAGCAGTCGAGTTGGATTCTTGCATAGGCCGATCTGTTACGAGCCCGGGCTTCAGTACCGTGGCTTCGCCACTAGAGAAAGCACATCGCGTTTACTGATGTATTGTAGAAATTCACCGAGGAGCGGCAAAAACATTCGTAAGTGGTGTGGATAGTTTTTGAAAACCGGAAGCAGTTTGAAAGGATACGCATCAAGCAGGCCGAATACGCAGAAAGAATTCGACTACTATCTTTCCAACGAAATCCAAAACATTCAGTTCGTAGCGTCAGTTGTCAATTAAACATTCCTAAAAGCACTGTGCATGATATTGTGGGCAAACGATTGAAACTTCGCGCTTAACGATAAGCCACAAAGAATTCAATTTATAAAACGACCTTGTTAGAATTCATTTCTGCTGATGAAGACCACCTGCAGCGCATTTTATTTACCGATGAAGCAGCATCTCAAAGGGGTCTTGACTCGACAAAATTATCTAGTACGTGGGCTCAGAAAATCCACGCAAATCGGTGGAATTCGCAACCGTCTTAAAATGAATGGTATCATGCGTAATCGAATCTTTGGGGGACTTTTATTCGCAATCAGATTATTGTGAGGATAGTGTACTCGGACATGAGAACTTCGTGTTCCCGCAGATTGGAAGTACGGAAGACCTAATCATCCGACAGGATGGAGTCCTCCGCATTATGCAGAAGTTGTGAGGATTGCGCTCAACGACAGGTTCACTCGTTCTGTTCTTTGGTTCTCTGGCCTGTTACTGAATAACAGCAACCGTGGAAGCGATTGCTTATGTAATTTTCCGTGCACGCCAGAATGTGGAATGAGGTGAATTATCGGGTTGACGTCTACAGAGCTGTAAACTGTACTCGTATTTAGGTAAACTGAGATTAAAAAAAAACTTCGGACTTTCTTCTTTCACGTAATAAAACACATATACTCGTATTTGTAATTATTTTTATTACGTGAAAATATTTACGTGTATTACTAAATGTAATAAAAGTAATTTAATTTAAAACCGCGGAGTTCTTTAACGGTCACCCGATATTTCAGGACGTTGTTAAGATCGTTTCTGTAGTAAACGTGATCCTGTTATTGAATGTTTGTTCAATTTTTGGAGGATATTGGAGCTTATGTTTTAGACGGTCGGTGTTAAATCGTTGATCACGAACTTAATTTTCCCGTCTTGAGTAAAAACGCCTTCCATTTCTTTAGAAATTTTGGGTGATGTCAAAGATAACTAAAAAAAATGTTTTTTTCATATGACATTAAGGAAGGCTTGTTATGCTTGGATCGATTAATGTTTTGTCTCATTGCTCTTTTTTATTATATAAAGAGAAATTCACGTGCCGATCAAAGTGTATTTTATTTTTTTTGTAAAATTTATTTAAAAATTATTTACAGCTTTAGAATTTTAATTCCCAACTGTTGTAGTATATGAAAACGAAACTATTTCTCCTGGTAATAAGTGACCCCTTTCGGTTTATGTAACGCTATACTTTTTGAGGTCGTGGTGATCAAAAATACTAAAATTATTGTTAAAAAAAACTTTGGGCATGGATTATTTATGTTTGGCCACTATTTGACTTAAGTATCAGGTGATGGTTTACCGCGCTCTCATTGAATTTTATGTGCTTGGGCATTAAAGGGGTTCATTCAAGTAAATTTAAAAAAAAAATTACGGTTAGGGAAATGGTGCAATTCAAAGAGGGTTGAACCTATTGAGAAAATTCTCCAATTTTTTTTCATGTCATTAAATGTTCTTTTTCTTACACTTACGTCCTATTTTAATAACTATTTGTATCAATTTATTTTATGTGACTGTTATAATTAGTTTAATAATCATATAAAACCACAAAATAATTAAGTTAGTAATTATACGATATGTTGTACTTAATTAATTGTTCTTAAATTACCCTACGATTTATTAACAGAAAATTAATTAAATCGGGATTCTAAATCTAAAGTGTTTTTTTTAAATCGGTAATTTTAAAGTAAGTATTAAGTTTATTAGGTGTAACAAATATCATTCTCTTTTTGTGGAAAATTTTTTTGTTGAAAAAATACATACATACACACACACACACACACACACACACACACACACATATATATATATATATATATATATATTCGTTATTTTTTAATTTTGTTCTTGCTTTACTGATTTCTAAAACAAACATCTAAAATTTATAAGTTAATAAAGGAGCTGTTACTTTATTGTAACTATTTCATCTCTGTTGTTTGTATTTGTTTTTCTGTGTGCTCAATATATATATATATATATATATATATATATTTTATCATCATCCATGTACAATTTATATTACGTTTTCTTCTTTTTTTTTAATTTCTTACTTATTATTTATCTATATTCTACTACTTCATTTTGATTAAGTTTTTATTTTAACTTGTTTTCTAGTTAAACTACAATTGTTATCTTTTTTTAAATCCTCCATGTTCTCTGTGATTATACTTTTAAGAAGATATTATAGATTATTATCTAATAACAGTTTTTATCATCGGTTTGATATTAAAATTTTACTATATTCTCTTCGTATTTTAAATTATGAAATTAATAGTATGAATTGAACATTCTTGGCAGTGACGATCTGTTTAATACTTTTTCTAATTTTTCATAATTATTTAGCTCATCGCTTGTAATTATACAATTCGATGTCGTTTAAAATAAGGGATTTAACTGTATATCAGACTACGAAACTACTCCGTTTGGGATGATTCCTTGTTCAGTCGTTTCACGAAAATTAAAAAAATAAAATAAAATCGTACTTAGCTATGAAAGAAAGTCGGATGAATTTCTTTGGCGTTCGACTGACTTTATATTTCATACAGAAATGGAAATTAAATTTTAAGATGATTTAGTTTTTCAAATTATCAATCGATCCTTTCCAGTTTTACGTTATATTTAAATGTGCCCTTCGTTCCTGTGAATTTTGTGTTTTGGAGGTGGAGCTTATTTTGTGTTTAGGAGGGATTTGGGGCGTCCGCATTTATTCTATAGGCGTTTCAGCCGTTTGCCTTATCGGACGGCTACCGGTTTGAAAACAGAGTTCTCGAGCAGGGCCCCGGGCGGATTTCTCGCAGCAGATGATAACTAGATCGCTGTGAACCGTAGGTGTCGGCAGCCTCGGTCTAGACCTATCGGTGTTCGACTTCTGACCGCGTAACCCAAAACGGATTGAAGATCTGTCCACAAAGGAGTCGCAAAGGAGTAATAAGAGTGTCCTTGTCCCTAGATAAATTAATCCGAGAGCGTTAAGCTCTCTGCAAGTATTTCAAGGTCTTTTACCGACAGCCAGCCCATATCCCATTGAGAAAATTCCCTCGTGAAATCGAAATATTTTTACCCGGGATGGAAGCAGGATAAGTGACTTTTTTTTGGATCGGTTTAAATAAATATCATCTCGCTGAAACGTTTTTCTGTAGACCTGGAATAGTCGCCCCGGAAAAACTTCCTAAAGGAGAACCGATGTCATTCACGAATTTGTACACGGCTTGTGGATGTAGACCGCCCGGTTTAAGTAAAAACCATGTAATCGGATTCCGGGTGGAGTTAAACTCCGGCTAATATTAAGTTTTAATAATTTTTTCTTATTTATTCCCGATTTTAATTCATTAAAATATCGAATTGAGGATTTTCGTACGGCGGTGGGGGACCGGGCCGTGAACCCTCACGACCAGAATAAGTGACACTTTAAATACGGTATAAATTAAAATTATTTGTAATTTTTTGTCGATAATTCCGTAGTCGACGATTCGATTCGGTTCTAATGTAGATATCGTATTTTTATTTATTAAAAAATTTCAAGTTTAAAACTGATATTTGCTCGTTACATTAAAATACCTTTTCTTTTTTTAGGTCGCCTACTTGTGATTTTTAAAAACCGTTTCGGATTCGTTTAATGCTCTTCAAACAGACATTAAAAATTTATATTTTTTGTATTTGAGAAAATTCCAAAACGGGTTCTGATTGTTGGACAAATCTCAGTCTGTATATTTTCTTTAATATTTCGTAAAATTATATTTAAAAACTCGCGATCGGGTATATTTATTAGAACAATCGTTTATTAGAATTATAGAAAGTAAGTTAAATTTGTTTCGATTTCCTATCGTTAAAATACATCGTAGAAATAAATTTAGGTTTACTCCTGAAAAAAAAAAATCAATTTAGTATTGAATTTTCTAATTTTTTTTCGCGAGTAATGGGAGCGTCTCCTGCGCATCCGTATTTGCTATCGATAGGCGCGCTTCAGTAGCGCTGAAACGACCTGTTTACATTCGCCGACGAGCGTGTGGTGTTTTCGGGAAGTTCATTAGAACATTTTTTTTTCTATGGACTTAATTCATTATTATAATGAATTTTTTGGTCGCAAATAAATGTCTATAATGATGATTTTAAAATTATTTTTCTGCGTTTATACTGTATTGTACGTATTTACTTAAAGTATACTAAAATAACTTTAAATTATCGAAGTACAATACAAGATAAATTTTAAGCGGCTCCGGTTTTTATATTTTAAGTTTGTCAATAAGAGATAGATCGTTCATCGGTCGGTGGTATTAACGTGTTTTTATTTTACAGTTTTGACAACGGTGATTAATCATTAACTTTAACATCGGTTATAAGGTCGGTTTTAAAAATTTGTCCGTCTAACTCGAACGTTAAATTTTTTAAAGTATTAATAGCGATTATATTATTTTCAGTTTACTTTTAACGCGCGTCTTTGTACGAAAATAGCTACTTTGCGTTCGGAATTTGGTGACTGTAATCTTTCTGTAGCATCGTTATACTTAGCGTGTTACTTTTTAACGTGAAAACTTTCGGGCTAATTTACACGTAAATTTATATTTCAGGTGTGCATGCGCGTGTGTGTGAGATAAGCTAAAGTTGAGTGTACCTTTTCTACATTTTTTGAAAGAATATTTATAATTTTTTTTTCTGGTCGTTCAAATATTTGTACCTTTAGTGTTTCGTCTTAATTTGGAACACAGCCAGATTGTTGGTTGCTAATTACGTAATATATACGAGTATACGTATGCGCAGCGTTCACGTTAATGTCGGGAAGTATATCCTCGTTCTCGTAATAGTACTCTTTTCCAATTTGTGCTCATCTTCCGACGAGGAATTTTAATAACCCATCAGAAATAGTGTATTCCGAAATAGATTTTCGACTCAAGATTGCTACAGGTTGTATTTACGGAATATCCACTCCAAATATTCGACTCCTTCGTTTATTAATTAATTTATTTATTTAAATTAGTGAAAACTCAGTTGATTAAAATTTAATCTAAATTGGTGAATCGATTATAATTTAATGCCGTTTTTCATTATAAAAAAAAAAAAAAAACTTGTGTCTGTAGGATATCTTTTCTAATCTTCTGTAACATTTTGATGTAGTTTCCATCTAATAGCCGGTATGTTTATTTCGGTAAATGTTATTGTAATAAACGGTACAGACGTTAACCGGTGAAGAATATCTAATTATGTCTTATGGAATTTGTAAGCGGTCATAACATCTCTAAAAAAAAAGATACGTAGTCGAAGCGAAATTAAAATTACCTACCTTGCGGTAGGTAATTTTAGGTAGATTTCATAAGAAAGCTACCTGTTGTAATGGGTACCATGATTCGACTTCCGGAAAATGTTGACATATCTTCACGTTTCACATTCCCCAGACCCCAAAACCACAGTCAGTTCAAAAGTTTAAAAATACACACACACACACATATATATATATATATATATATATATATATATATATATATATATGTTTCACTTTCTTGTGGCTATATGATAACTGCAGTAATTTTGTGCCAATCAATTTCAAGAAATAAATTTGAACCGTTAGGCCTTCAACTTAATTTTTACTAGCACTATCAAGTTTTACCATTACAGGTACGTTAAGTAAAAAGATGAAACTAGGAGTTAATAAGTTGCATTGTTTCAACGTAACACATTATTGTAAATTAACAGTTGATTGACTCGACTAAATTTTTTATACATCTTTTAATTAAGTATTTACAGTCGATGTATTTCATTTACGATAAGTAACAAATATCAGCTGATATTAGCAGCGGAAGTTAATTTTTATTTAGAAAATAATATCGGATTACACAGCCGTTTAGTTCGTTATAAAGTTTTCAAGTCCGTTATCGTATCCATTATGAATGTAAAATGCAATAAAATTGCATTTTACATGCGGTTCATGCAGCGCGTTTTACCTCGTTTTATTAACACTATTTTTCCGTCATTACGTCTTTTAATGGTTATAACTCGATTATGAAGGCAGAAAAACGGGTTTCACTGTCGTTTTTCTCGTTCAAATTTTAAATCGAAATCACTTGTCAAAAAAAATTAAGTTTGATTCAATACGACCGATCGAAGATGGCGGACAAAAATTAAAAACCCACCAAACTGTAGATTTTTTTAAACTATGTAGAACCCCATTTCTTTCTACCTCCAAATACCTCTCAGATGTGCAGTATTAAGCTGTTTCCATACTTAAATATTACTCCGTGTGTGTATACCTGGCGTTGTTCGGGGTCATAAGTTCTTCGTTGGCCTACCCGACATTTTTGTGGTTTTTTTATTTTTTACAAAAATTGTGACAAACTTTCCACAAAGTAAATCTCCTTTTCATTCCTTCTTGTTGAATTTAACCATTCAAATCAAGCCTGTCTGTTAGCCTGCGATAGTATGGTATGAATGAAAACACGAGGATTTTTGAAAAAACTACATGTAATTTAAACGTTCAAGCAATATTCAGTACAATAAGACGGTCAAAAAAAAAAATAATTGGATCTCAGATAAAAGTAGGTGAATTTGAAAGTATTTCTTATACAGAGTCTTAAAATTAAATCAGTTTTTCTTTATCACCCTCAGATTTTTAGTTAAACCCTATAAAATATTGAGAAATTTCTTAAATAATAGAATACAAAAATAATAATAATTAACAATTGAAATTTCTACCTTTATTTTGCAGACATTTCCGTTATCGTGATTTTTTTTTCTTATTTTCCTTTTGTCATCCGGCAGTAGTCACTCATCATAGATTCATCCCGTCTACCTTGATAACTTTGTTCCATCTGCAATATATCTTGGTAGAATCTTTCTCCTTGTACGTCGCTGATTTCACCCG
Source organism: Lycorma delicatula (assembly GCF_047948215.1). Classification (NCBI taxonomy): domain Eukaryota; kingdom Metazoa; phylum Arthropoda; class Insecta; order Hemiptera; family Fulgoridae; genus Lycorma; species Lycorma delicatula. Next base: position 154,899,570 of record NC_134460.1, read on the forward strand.
AGTTTAAAGGGAAAAAGTTGAAAAGAGAATTCAAAAAATGAATTTTCAATGAAATTCTGCAGCCTAAATTTTTGTAGTTCACCGAAAGTATATTTATAAGCCGATCATAATTTTCAGATTTTTTGTTTCCAAGAAAACTAGTAAGGATATCTTAGAATGAGTTCCACGCTACTAGTTCCTTAGGATTCAATTAGCTGTGAAATATATTTTCACGAATTAATTTTCTTATTTGTGACCCGATCAATATTCCCTCTTTTAATTTGGGTTCGCTTAATTTTGAAAAACCTCTCGGCTAAATATTTAAAGCAGTCTCCAACTTTATCTAATGATTTTACAAAATTCTTCATCAGGCCTAGTTTTACGTGTAGCGGTTGTAAAATAATACGATATCCTTGGACAAGGGAAATATTGACAAAATTTTCCTTTCCTGGGGGTAAACTGATTTCTTTTTGGACAGTCTTTAACCGCGTAGTGTTTATCTGCAGCTCGACTATCCCACAAACACTAGAAACACATATATTTTGTAAAGTCCCTCTGAAGACCGAGAAGAATCCTTTCAGGTCAGCGATGATTCGCCATGAGTGTTCATCGCATTAAATAGCTTTAAAAATGTTTATAATACTTTCATATATCATTCATTCTTACAGCATGTACTACCTATATAGAAGAAACCTTATTCGAGTTATGCAACAACAGCGCCTTTAAGCTTCTTTTTGTTGAGTCTGTAATTAAACGCCGATCATGAGTAACATATTCAATGTCCGGTTAAGACGTTAGCCTCGTAACTTCACGGCAGGAACGTATTAAACTATCTCTTCTAAAGTATATCAGTAAATTTTCGTTTCGATTTCTATATACTGAAATTTTAATATTCTCGTTTAATAAATTTCATTCTTTAAGGCGTGAACTTAAGAGTTTTGCATGTCGTTTCGATAAATACAAGTCACGAATTAAGTCGCTTAATTCTTCTCGTCTGATGAGATGAGGCTCAGTATTTGATTCTTCTTGAATGTAATTAATATCTTATTGAAGTTGAGGATTCATCGGTCGAGCCTTGTGGGGAATCAGAAATTTCTTTCAAAGAAGTCGGAGCGATCAGAATCGGTAAATCAACACCGTGAAGTACCGGTCTTACAGCCGAACGAACATTTGGGTATGCGGTACTGCTTTTATTGTATGAATTGAAACCGGTAACATTTTTTCAGCAAAACTAACAAACTAAAAGTCATCATAACGGTTAGTAGGCTCTCGCCAAATCATAGGTACGCCAAAAGGAAAATGATTGCTACATGTGGAGCCCAGGATTTATCTTTGTCTCCCGAGGGGCAATCAGAATAATGTTTATAAGTAGTTATCAGCAAATTCGTTACTGGTTTTCGTTGACTTTTCGTGGTGAATTGTCCGCAAACGTAAAAAAAAATATTTGGAGAATATTTTACAAGTCTTGATTTTTATTCATTGTAAAATTGAAAATGTTTTAATGAATGAAAGTAAACTGAAATATTACAGTAATATTTAGTTAATTATAAAAATAATTAAGTTGTAGTTATTAATACTTCACCATGGAGTGCAATAAAACACAGCGTGAAACACATACACACACAACTTAACAAATCTTAATCGATAAAATAATACCAAAATTTGTTCTGACATAAAAGTCTTTCACCAAATGTACGGCATCACTTATGAAACAATCGTTATAGTACGTGCATAATAACACCACTACCACAACTAAACAACACAGCAAGTCATACCAAGAGCTGATCTCTTACTGAAGAGAATTTCATGGCGTTGAATTACTTATTACTTGATTCGCTGACATATCTATACATATCTGGCTTGACATGAAATGACGTCATTCGACAGTTATATATCAAATATAGGTCTACAACATGTATCGCAATATAAATCAGATGTGAATAAGCTAACATAAAGTCGTTCCAACTATTTTTAAGCGTAGCTTATTTTTTTAAAAATAATTTTATTTTATTTATTTACTAATTTTATTTATGTAATTTATAATAATTTATTCTTTTATTTTTATTATATGAATTAGAATCTATTAAGTAATTATTTATTTATAATTTATTATTAAATGAAAATCAAAGATTAACAATTCTTATTAATATTTAAATTAATTATATATATAATTATCATTCAAACTTATTAATAAAAGAAAAGGTATTATTAATTAATATTTAGCAGTAAAAAAGGATTCTTTATTTAACGAATTATTTAAAAGTACGATAAGACCGGACTGTGGGAAAGACAGACTAAGAGAGCATAGGGAGTGGAAGAGAGTTGGTTGCGCGCAGCCGCTGGGCGCACACGTGATCCGCTCTCCGCCAATAGCAACAAAATAAAGAGCAGCAACTGGCCCGGCAACAAAGTAACCTCACACGAACACAAACAAGCCTAAACGAAGAAGACGGCGACATACTCTCAAGCCATTTTCGCGGCGGGTCATAGCCCGCCTTTTATCTAGTTATTGTTAATTTCTGTTTTTTTGCGACTAAATACACAGCAACAACCGAAGTGTGAGGGGGTTTATATACAGTTTAGATTTAGTTTTATATACAAATGGTGTTGATAAATCTTTTTGTATTGCCTATTTTAAAAGTAGTTTAGCAAAGCTAAACTATTGTACACATTCATTGTAGTTAAGAATAATTTTAATTAGTGTGGTCATTGAAAATTTTATGTAGGTTCTGCTGTTTAACGAAAAATAACGAGGAAATTCATTAACATTATTATTATCAGTAGGAAGAGTTTAGTTAATACCTAGTTGTTTTAATTGCATTTATTTTTGTTTTTTTTTTTTAGAGGTCATGTACGTTTTTTAAAAATAATTTTTTTTTTTTCAATGCTGGAGCCAAGTTTATTGATTAATTTATGCTTACTAATTAAAAATGAAAACTGAATTTGTCGTTCTAAATAAGGTTGGAAGTTGAAACTGATGTGTAGTGTATATATATATATATCTCGGTTTACTGTTGGTAAAATAGTAATTGAATTTCAGATATAATAACTTGATAAGATTTTGATTGTATTTGTATGCTATTGGGTTAATTGACTTTCTTACTACCCAGGAAATCGAATTTTGTACGGCATAAGATAAGTAATGCAGGTCGGTAGTTGAGCGGGTGGGTAGCTTTCAGTGGTCGGAGGAAAAGGTACTTTAGTCTACGTTATAATTTACTGTTCTAGTAAGGCCTGTGATGATTTTCTAAAAGCAAAGTGGTATAGGTTTTTGGTGGAATGAGAAGTCGTGACTTAAGATGGTTTCTCTGTATTTTCATCGGAAATTGGCATCGCTTCCTTTAGAGGATTCGGATCTATTTTCTTCATTCACTTTTATTGTTTATTCTTTTTTCTTAGCTGCACTTTGCATTAAAAGCTCATTTTTGTCTGTGTATGTCTGGTTATTTATACACCATCAACGTCGACAACAAAATCATCATCATTTAGGCTTTAATTTCCGGTTTGTGTGTGTTTGTGTGTGTGTGTGTGTGTGCGCGCGTGTGTATATATATATATATATATATATATATATATATATATAAACGTTTACCTAAACTACTCATGCAATGGCATGGTAACTGTTTTTCATTCATTTTTGAATAATTGATTTCCTTAACATATTTATGACTTGTGGAAATATATCGCGGCTTAGGCCACGCTATGTGGTTGCTTGTGTTTTCCATCGCGTCAATTTTTTTTTTATTATGTTTTTTATACAAGTAACTGAAGATAAGTGCAGCCAGCGAGCAGGTACAGTAATGGAATGGAATGGAATGCAAAGTTGGCAGGAGTCTATTACTCCCTACTTTATCGCAGAACCTGGACAGAGTCCCTTGCTGCTGGATCTTTCTAATCGGGCTTGTTTTTTAAAAGGGTTATTTTTTTAATCTCGGATCTAATTTTTCAAGTTTTGTCTATTATTATTTTAGTGAATTTAAGACGGATTTAATTGCATTCCAATCCGTTGTTAAACCAGCGTTATCGAACCCATTTCATGGGCCGACCGCGGAAGGCTAGGCTTATAAAGCCTGTCCTCCCGACGTAATTCCCCTTCAGACCGTCCACTGAAGTCCTTTCGGTGCTAACTCTTTAATAGGCTAGCAGGAATACGCCACAACGGGGCACTAGCTATAAGGAGGGAGCAATGTGTCCCCTTTTCCGGAGGAGTCGCAATTGCTGGGTTATTTTATCTTACTGTAAGTTTAACTTACAGATGGTGATACCTATTCGCGATCGCGGTTTTGGGGCGGCGATTTTCTGGAAAGAAGTAAACAGTAATTATTCTTTCCACGTAATTATTAACCTTCAGACACGCGTGTGTCTGAGAAGGGGTTGGGGGGACCGCGTGGCCGCAGTGAAGAAACCATTTGTTTTTGTGGTGGCTGTTGGCATCTGCAACAAAAGAAGCAGAACACACACGAGAAAAAAAAAAAAAAAACATTTTAATTTTTACTTTCCTTTCGACTGGCAGGATGAGACGGCACGACGCGTCGTTCCACATCCACGTTTCTCCTGTTTCTGAAACAAGAGAAACAGAACAAAACACACGCGAGAAAAAGAAAAAAAACAAAAAAAAAACCGCGTTTTTTCTTTTTTTTTTTTTTTTTTTTTTTAGACCGCGTTTTTGTTTTGTGCGCGACTTACCGTATTTGAAGTCTTCAAACTATATAACTCGCGAAAAAAAACTATTCACTCGCGACCCCGGAAACGCGTCTTACGCACTATTCCGTTTATGGCTCATGCGATATGGAGGCCCCTAAGCCTGGTTTGTCGATTTTCGGCTACCGCACCGCACCATCACGGTGGTTCGTCCAGTACGGCGTGAGGCCGCTTCCTTACAACTGTCGGAGTTGGGTCCTCTCTGCAGATGTCCCGAAGATGACTGTGTTCGGACACAGCCGCTCTCCCGAACAGTCTGCGCGCCTGCGCCACCCCCACCTCGGACACGGATTGAAATCTCGCATCAGATCGGAGAGTGGCGTTCCTGACGAACCACGGAGCTCCAAAGATCGTCCGCAACGCGATGTTTTGGACGGCCTCGATCTTCTTTTGAAGCGAGGAGCTCAACATTGCCCCCCATGCCGGGTAAGCATATGTTAGAATCGGCAGTACGTACAGCCGAAAAATGAGAAGCTTAGTTGCCAGTGGGTATGGGCTGGCACTGTTCAGCACTGGGTATAGTGAGGCTCTGGCGGCCTTAGCCCTCCGGGTCGCATAATTTACATGTTCGCCGAAGGTAAGCCGCCTGTCCAACACCACCCCCAGGTACTTAACTGTTTTCTCAAAAGGGATTTTCTCCCCTGAGATTTCCAGCTCTCTGGTCGGTTTTCGTGTCTTGCATGTGAACATCACGGCCACCGATTTTTCACCGTTGACCCTGATTCTCCACATGTCGAGCCACGGTTCCACTAAGTCCAGCTGCCTTTGGAGCCTCCGGACCGCGTAATCCACATTTGCGGATTCGTAGAAATATGCCGTGTCGTCTGCGTAAAGGGCCGTTTTGACCCCTTCCGACAGCGGCATATCGTTCACGTACAAAGTGTACAAGAACGGGGAAAGTACTGCTCCTTGGGGAACCCCAGCGGCTATTTCTCTGGTGGAGGAAATCGTTTCCCCTACGCGCACGACAAAATGTCGGTCTAGCAGATATGACCGCATCAGTCTGACATAGCGGTAGGGGATCGCCGATCGCGCTAGCTTATAAAGCAGCCCGCTATGCCAAACTTTGTCAAAGGCCTTGGCCACATCCAGAAAAACGGCTGCAGTCACCCGTTTCCTGTTCAGGCCTCCGACAAGGTCGTCTATTATTTTTACCAGTTGGAGGGTGGTTGAGTGACCCTCCCTGAACCCAAATTGCTCGGGCCGCACTTCTCCCTCCATGTATCGCCTCAGTTTTTCAAGAAAAATCCTCTCGAACAACTTAGACAATACCAGTAACAGGGAGATTGGCCTATAATTCCGTGGGAAAAGTAAACTTTTCCCCGGTTTGGGTAAACATACGACTTTGGCCGTTTTCCAACAATTCGGGAAATATCCAACGTACAAAATGGACGTGAATATCACCGAAATTGCTGTAATCACGGAGGCCGGTATGTTCCGGAATGCACGGGCGCTGATCCCGTCGACACCCGGGGCCTTGTCGGGGCTTGTGGCCTTAATGGCTGCGGAAACTTCCGCTTCAGTGACTTGGTCAATCTCTAGAGGGGCATCCTCCACCTGTGAGAAATAATCTACAAGAAAGGATTCCACCTCGGTTGTGTGCTCGTCGTTCGGGGAGGGAGGGGGGTTTGGAGTGAACTGCTCCTCCAAGGTATCGGCGAATACCTCGGCCCTCTCCGCCTCCGAGTATGCAAGAAAACCTCGCTGCCCCACAACCGGATGGCGAGGCTTCTTCCCTTCTCGCAGTCTCCTGTTCAACCTGAACACCGAGGAGATGTCGTCAGAGACCGAGGCGAGGTATTCGTTCCACGAATCCTCTCGATGGCTTGTCAGCAGTTGTTTTACCCTGTCCGTTTGATTATAAAAGGCCCGCTTATCAGCGGGGGACAGGGTGATTCGATATCTCCTCCTCAGTCGTCGTTTCTCCGTTATGGCTTCGGAGATATGAGGAGGGAGGTCGTTTCGAACAACTGCTCGAGTTTTGGCCGATGAGCTGCCTGCCAGGGCCTCGGTCATTGACGACGTGACGCGCCCGACAGTGTCGTCGATTTCCTCCGGGGTGTTCAGGAGCTCAGGATTTACCGGCCTGTACTCCCGCTGGAGGGTCTCGTAGAACCTTTTCCAGTTGACTGACCTTCGGGGTATAGGCGGGGGATCTCGGCCACCCCCTGCCTGACCTAGTTCCAACAGGACAGGGGAATGGTCCGAGCTGAGGTCTTCTATCGTTTCAATCATGAATGGGAGGGTACCCCCCTTCATGACTGCGATATCCAGCACGTCAGGCCTAGATCTGCCTGAGCGATGCACGAACGTGGGCACCTCAGGGCCTACGACGACCAAGCGGCGGGCTCTCACCCTTTCGTACAGCAATCTGCCATTCGGATTTGTCAGAATGCTGTTCCATGACACGTGTTTGGCATTGAGGTCGCCCATGAGTATCATGGGCCCATCCCAATTTTCCAGCACGGCATCCAGATCTGCGCCGGTTACCGCGTCGTTCGGCTTGCTATAAGCCGAAACCAGCCGATACACCGTGCCCAGATGCTCCACATGCACACACGTTTGCTCCATCACGTTTGTATGAAGAACAACGCGCGTATGCATGTGGCGTCTGTGGACTAAAACCGCAGTTCCACCAGAGGTGCGAGATCCGGGTCGAACTGGCCTATCCGTCCTATATGTAAAATAGTTCCGAAGGGTCAGTTGCTTGGTTGGGTTCAAGCACGTCTCAGACAACAGTATCACGTCTATCAGTAGATCCTCGGCCAGACGGCATAGTTCCTCCGTCCGGCCTACTACTGAGTTGGCGTTCCACTGCAAGAGTCTGAGGGTGGGCCTAACCATACCTGGACAGTACAGCCATGAGGCACTCTATTAAGGACTGAATACAGGCCTTGAGAGATTTTGCCTGGAGCAGGCGTGGCAAAACCATCATGATATGTGGCAGGATATCCTTCACTGTCATCTGCGACAGGAAGTCCATGCCAGTGGTCTCCAACGGGGTAGCCGGTTTCGGATTGCCGCTGGAGGTGCCTTTTGGCGCGGCCGCCCTTTTGGTGGGGCGCGGGGCCACAGGGGCCGCGGTGTTTTTAACAGCCTGCTTGGCCTTCCCAGCCGGAGCAGGCTTTGCCTTTCCCGTCGAGGAAGGCTTGGCCTTCTTCGCCGGAAGGCTTCGGGCCGGCTTTGTCGCCGCCTTTTGTTTCACCACCTTCTTGGTGGTCGCCGCCGGTTTTGGCTTGGCGGGTGTTGGGGAGGGTACCTCCCCTTTTTTCACTACCGCCTTGGCCACAGGTGCCGGCACCTCCGGTTTGGGGGCTGATTTTCCCCCACCGGCAACACGGGCCCAGCTGCGGCCGTCAACAGTCGCGGGCTTTTTAATGCCCTTGACCTTATTGACTTGCCCCTTATAATAGGGGCAACCCCGGTAATTAGCCGGATGAGGCCCCTTGCAGTTAACGCATGAGGCTGGTTCCTCACGCGGCTTAACGCATGTGGCAGTGTCGTGGTCCCCACCACACTTGACACATTGCTGGGCCCTCTGGCAGTAATTGGACGAGTGTCCAAATTTCTGGCATCTGTGGCACTGGGGTGGCCCCCCTCGTGACACAAACGCAGTCACTGCGACCTTGCAGTAAAAAATACTGCCAAGGTCATAAATGGTCCGGGCCGAAGGGGTCCTCTTAAGGGCCACTAGGCAGGTCGGGGTTTCCCGACCGTCCCTTGTGAGGAGCAGGTACAGTAACTGTGGCAGTAGCTGTGTTGGTTAAGCCGCCCCGCCGTGCATCGTTCCCGCGTTAAAATCCGAAATTTAAAAAAAACTACTGAAAATGGTTTGTAGATATTTTTATCTGAAGAGTATCCAAGTCCAAATCTAGTGAATATCTCGTTTACTATAGTCGAAAATGGGGAAAATTCGCAATTATTGTTAAAGGTGTTTTATTCACTCCTTTCCACGTTGAATTTTGAAAATCTAGAAATTTGTTTTTAGGAATTCACAAGAAACCAAAAATCAAGTTCTTATTTTTATTTTTTACAGAGAAATGAAAAAATATCCGGGTTTCAAAAACAAATCAAAAATCTATTTTAACCCTTTAAATTAGGAATGTCAAAAAATCAAGAAATTTGTTTTAGATATTCACTTTATGATTACAGACAAAACCTCAGACCGAAACAAAAAACAAATTTTCAGTTTATTTTTAATATTTTTGCTGGGCGTTGATTATAAATCGGTCACGACATGTTGTTTTCTATATATATTCATATACTATTTTTTTCGACTTGCGTTATCGAAATATTTACATTTTCTTTCAAATAAAAAGAATTCTATTTCAAAGTATAAATATCGGAAAAATAATGACATCTTCCTCAGCTTTTTCTTGGCTTCTATTTTCATCTGCATCTCGTTATGTTTTAACCTGCAATCACGGAATGTATTGTACTAGCTTGTGAATTAATAATGAACTTAAAAATAGTTTGTGCATTACTAAGAGACGGCGTCTCAGTAATGCACAAACTTAGGATGATTACTCGGAAGGACTACGTGTTGTCTGGCCGTCAAATGTACATGGTGTACCGAGGTGTATTCGAAAGCATGACCTCTTACACGGCGCCCGTTTGGGCGCATAGGTTGGATATGAATAGAGACTTGTTCAACTTTTAAGGAGCGTCCGGCGCAGAGCCGTGAACTGTATGCACTGGTGTGTTTAAAACAACCTCCTACGAGGCTACCATCGTATTGGGAAAGTCTCTCCCAATCGATTTAGTGGTGAAAGTTCGCGCGGACATGTGGAGATTGCGAAGAGGCCGGGAGGCCGAGGTATTTGGGATGCGGTTTCGGGTCTGGCCAGTACCGGAACGGAACGGTGATCACAAGGCACCGGATCTAAATTACCTTCAGTTTTACATCTCCTGCCTGCGGAAGAGGGTGCAGAGCCTTGCGATGGAAGCATGAAGCTGGAATGGAACACCACGACTAAGGGAAGATTTCTGTACAAGTTTAAACGGGATCTGCGGGGATGGTATGCCTCGAGTTCGCTTTTAAGGGCGACGGGTGCCCAGGTGCTCATTAACCACGTTAATTTGAACCGATATCTGTTTCGGTTCCGCCTGGCAGCTGATAGCTGTGCGTCTGCGGGGAGGTCCAGTCAAACGAACGCAAGATGTTTGACTGCCCTGCTCTTGCGGAGGCAAAAATCCGGGCCACCCTGGAACTTAGAGGTTGAGGGGAAAATTGGCCACACACAAGCAGCGAGTCAATATGGCGAGAGCCGCATTGTCGGATTATGTGGGAGTTCCTGATGCGGTTGCTATGTTCAACCGACATCAATAGTTTACACAAGGGAAAGACTGCTACCGCACTGCTATCGGAAGCTTACCTAGAAATATATGGTTCACCATCAGCCGATTACGGCTCCAAACGCTTTAATATGGTGGACTGGTACTTGCTGGCATTCAGCGACCTAGGCGTGGCATCGAATTGCTGTCTAGACAAAGTAAATTTTAATTTATGGATGCCATATATATTTTTAGTAGTTGTCGGGGTGCGCCTGCCCATTTTTGTAAATATATGACAAGCGAGCGGTTGGATACGTAAGCCGGTGGTGAATTGCACCGCGCTTAGTCCGCTCACGCTTTTAGGTAAGCTCTAGGAGCTATTTAGGACACTGGTCGCTAAACTGTTTTGTGGCTCAGTAGCCGTTTGTGGCACAGACATTCGGTCTTATGCTTTAGGACGACTGAATGGGGTGGTGGCGGGAGAAATACCAAGTAAACCATTTAATCTGTCTTTTGGAAGATATAAATAAGGAGATATGCTGTTAATCAAGTTTATTTCTACTGCGTGTCTTTAACGAAAATTACTCGATCGTGGATCAAATCCATTCTGCTCAAAGTAATGCAGAGCAATCTTTGAAAAATGTGTGTTTTGCGTCTCAAACGGGCCAAGATTTGCCGGATTTAAAATCTGGCTATGCATCCATCTTCTTCTCGTGAGGGATCAGTGAAAAAGTGTCCTTTTTATTTATAGCTGACAACCTGCAAGTCTTATGCGTTAGCTTTTCCGATTTCGGTACTTTTGGGGATCTTTAATTTTTTATGTGAAAAAGCTTTGTAATGTGTACGCAGATAGATATTCTACAAAGTATAAAATAAAGGAATCATCGAAATAGGTCCGTTTGACAAAGAGTAGTACATTTGATAATACGTAACAAATTTCTGGGTCGTATCGGAAAGCTTCTGTTTTTACTGAAAACTGTTAAAGAAATCTCATAATAATTTTAATACCGGAAATACAGATAGTATGATACATAGAGAATGATTAGGATGGCAGTGGACTGTTATTTTGGAAACTGATGTTATCTTTTTGTTTAAAATTAATTGGATTCTAACTAGATTTAATATTTAATTAAAGAATAGGTTGCGCAATGAAAGATGAAAATACTATTTTGGAACGACGGTTATTTATTTCTCGGGTATTTAAGCCTAGAATTTTTGAATTTTTCTTTTTAATGTTTTACGCTTCGTCAATTCGGGGAAAAGAAGCTATAAATTTGGCTTTTAGATTATCTAAAATTAATGTTATTGGCTACAATTTTTTTAGGTTAGGGTAAAAGTGGAAGATGCGATTCACAAACGAAGTCAAATTTTGTAGATGAGCTAAAAAAATTACGAGTACATTAAATATGTACTAAGATTAATTCGGACGAAAGCTTCTTTTCAAATAAATGAGAAGTATGATTCTACGTAAAAAACCATCACTGCGCGTGAAAAGTGAATATTTTGAAATAAAATAAATTATGATTTTTCACATCCTTTTTTTTTTAAGTGAAGCCACTTTAAGGGACCCGGTATGTTTCACGAACTATTTTATTTGTATAAGAGTATAATGCAGGCAAGTGTTTCCGATCACGGCCAGCGCGATGTATTGTTAACACTTTTAAGTTGTTATTAAATTATAACAGTTTTCCTAAATCATATCGTTTTTTTTTCACGGTTTTAATTATTATATTTATTCATTTTCAGACTTTATCTGGTTTTTAAAAAAGAAAAGTATGAAATATATATTTTAGCAGGTCTTATTTCAAAGTGGAAGTGTTTATTTAGCGTAACGGTATTTGTGTTCTTGAACTTTTCCGAGTCCGATAGTGACAGAGAGGTGTAAATGTTTTTCCTTGTTACGTCTGACTAAACTTGAATCGACGGGGAATAAAAAAAAAAGGAATCTGATATAGTAAAGTTGAAATCTGTTCTTTTCATTTATTTGTTATTTTTTTTAAGGAAAAAGTACAGCAATTTTTTTCTTTTGTCGTGCTCGCTGGAACGTATTAACAAGTTTATTATTTTTTTTTTTATTTGTTAAATTGAAGATCATTTATTATTTTTTTTTTTAGTTCTTTTCAAATAATGTAATCTAACATATTTTATTAAAAAAAAAAAAAACTCGAAAGACAAAATGTTGATTTTTTTATACTCCTTGAAGTAAATTATCGTATAATAAATATAGATGCAGCAGTTCCCAAATTTTAGGCGCAAAATCACACCGCCAAAACGTGTAACCCTAGGGAACTCAGGTAATAGCAATTAGCAGAAAAAAGCTATTGATAAAAATTAAAAAGAAAAAATCAATAAAAAAGTGGCAAATAACTTTCTAAAATGATAATGTTATAAGTTGAAGTTTGGGTTCTCCACAAATTTCATGATATCTTCAATAATTTTCTTGGACTTATGGAAAATGATATTGATAATCTGAACCGTATTAGATGTAATGACAGCACTGATTTTTAACTCCCATCGCAGGAGTTCTTGTCTCCGTCCAGTAAAAAGAAAAAGGCTACTGTCATTTTATTCGGACAATAGAGTAGAATTTTACATTATAAACAACAAAAAAACCGCCGATACGTAACCTTACAAGCAGAAAAACACATACACATACATGCATAGGAAAGAAATTAAAAAAAAATATATTCAAAGAATTCAGAATAGAATGAATAGAAACCAGCTCGATTCTTGACAAGTACTTCGTTGAATCGTAGAACTATATTTATAGGAGTACGTACAGAATCATTCCCAGGTGACACTTCACTAGATGTACATGTCCAACGGGAGTAAGAAAAGAAAAAATAACCGTTCAGTTCAGCAATTTACAATTGATAATGGAAACACCGCATTTACAATTTTCAATTTTAAAATTTCAAATTATCGAATGGCTGCAGAGTTTATCTCGTAAAACTAAATAAATTTAAATAAAAAAGTCATCTAATTTTATTCGAATTGTTACTTAAATTGTCACATTTTTCATCAACAGAAGTATCTGAACTTTGATCTTAAGACTAAATTGTGTGTGTGTGCGCGTGCACGCGTGATGATTTAAATGAAAGTTTACATAAACAAAAATCAACAATTCAGATTTAATAAATTTATATTTACAAACCTAGGTTAAAATACAACAGAAATGTCTAAAGTCAGGAACAGAAAATAAATACCTTATATATTTGTATTAAGAGATAATATTAATTCTGGAGGGGAAAAAATTATCTTTGATCGAATATGAAAGATTTCAGCACCAAAAAATTAGCCCACCGGGCCGGTCTAGTGGTTAACTCGTCATCGCAAATCAGATGATTCTGAAGTCGAGAGTTCTAAGGTTCACATCCTAGTAAAGGTAGTTACTTTTATACGGATTTGAATATTAGATCGTGGATACCGGTGTTTTTTGGTGGTTGGGTTTCAATTAATCACACATCTCAGAATCGGTCGACCTGAAACTGTAGAAGACTATACTTCACTTACACTCATATATATATATATCACTCTCAGTCATCCTCTGAAGTAATACCTGACGGTGATTCCCGGAGGTTAAACAGAAAAGAAAACCTACTATCCATGAAAATTATAATTGAGGGGACTTCATCTTCGACTAACCCAAAAACTATTTATTTATTTGATAACCTACTTTACATAAATAAATTGCATGTATAAGTAGTGTATAAGTAAAGTTGTAGTGTATATATTTGTAAATTATACATTATCGGTGTTCTTATTTTTATTATTATTTCAACCGGTTTTTCCAGCTTGCTGACAAGACCTGGGTGTGTGTGTGTGTGTGTGTGTATGTGTGCAGGCAAATGTAATTTTTGCTACCGGCTTGCCAGGCCTGTAGCTGCAAACGTAGGTATAAATGTACCGGTAAACATGTAGTCCTAAACAGAGTCAGGTCGACCACTCCTGAGACGTTCTTATTACTTTTATAACTAAATAAATTTAAACGGAACAACTTTACGAATATTAACAGAAAAAAAGCTGACAACACTGTTGTAGAATTTTGCTGTCACGCGGCTAAAGCCGTGTTCCGAAAAAGTCGTACAACTGTGGATTGTTTGTGATGAACGGCTTACATACACGCACAACTTAATCTAAAATATTTAACATTTTATTTAAATATAATACTTTTTCGTATATTTAATTAGATGATTTTAACTAAAGCGCGCGCGCATTTCAGTGCAGTATCGATGTGGCGTTACTAGCGGCAGTGGTCGGAACTAATAAAGTAAGAATTTCACAACTTACATAGAACAAATTTCGGTTGTACGGTGGGCAGACTGGTGTAACCGCGAGGCTTAACGCACCAGGTACAAAATCAACCGGGCAATCTAGTTCGAAACCCAGCCAGACCGAGTTACTTTTTTAGACTTTAAATATTATTAATGTATTTAATTCTACCGCTTATTTGTGACGTCACAACATAGCAGTAGTTAGAGCATTTTTTGGGGTGGGGGTGCGATTTTGCAGATATTGTTATTTTTTAATTGTTAACAACTGTGCCTACGATAAATATGATATTAATTAGGTGAAATTTCGAAATATTGAAGGTGATCTTGCTCTACAGTCTCATCCCCTTGACCTTTTAACTTGAAAATTTAATGGCATCAATATATAGCTCCATATATACGCGTAGAAGTAATCTCACCGTTTCGTCATAATCGGTCCAGTAGTTCTGGATATATAAGGTGATTGAGGCCACCACCGAACACATACACGTACATACGAACATTAACATCCGGAAAATTTTCATCCGGTTTTTTTAGTTTTTTGGGTTTCTTAAAACCTCAAGATCCGGTGAAAACCGTTTATGACCAAATTGGACCGATTTCAGTACTTTCCCTTTTAGAGCTATAGCTCTCTCTATCTAGACGGGAGAATAATGCTAAAAGCGACTGACAGATCACTGTTTAACTTTTACTACCTAGGAACTATTTCATTAAATGTGGCTTCGGCCATCGTCATTTTATTTTTACTTTTAACTTTGTAGGTTCTACTCAAAGAGAAGTTGCTGCAGATTTTGCGGAACCATCAGATTGAAAAAAATAAAGTTTACTCGTCTTTGTTTTTTTTTTGTGGGGTGGGGTCGGACCTGCTTTGTATACAAACATTACCGTGAGGGGAAATCAAAGGAATTCATCCCCCCCGTGTTTCTGATCCTAAACTGAATCGAGATACGCTTTCGCCTACCCGAGGACGACTACTCGGGTCATCTCGGGCAAAAGCTGCACGCCGATATCCTGCAGGCGCGTGACGAGCCTATTCATCGCTTCGTTCCCGGTGTCCATCTCACCCGCTCCGACTTGGCCGTCACGACCGGCACCATGTCTTCGGCAAAACCGGTCAGGACTGTCCCTTCGGGATGTACAACGGCCAGGAATTCGTCGTAAGTGACGTTCTGCAATGTTGAACCTAATAGCTCTTTCCTAAGTTCGTTTAACGTTAATATAATAATAATTTATATTTTAATAAATAGATTAATAACCTTTACTCGTAATTAACATTAATTAAAATATTAATCGATAAAATGCGGATTAATTACACAATTGAAAATCGTAAGCTCAAGTTTTTGTACGCGGTGAAAGTGCGTTTTGTTATATATTTCAATATTTACCGACTCGCAATTAGAAGATTTATTTTTTTCGTGATCATAATATTATTCGACTTAGCCGATTTTAAAAACATTTACACGCGTGCGAAATTTTACATATGTAGGATACACCATTTTCTTCACTTTTACTCTATACTTTTAATTTGCCCATCGATGAAATCAACGTTCGCTGTATTTATCACGTATGTGTACGTGTACTCCATCACCAGGATTTCAGGTAAAAGAAACTGTAGGTACGCTACAGTTTTTTCATCTTACATCCTAATTATTAAAATTTTTTCAATAGGAGGCGAAATAATATTTATATAAATATGTTAACACATTCCGCGTTAGAAACATCGAAGATGAATATTTTTTTAAATTAATTAATCGGCAGAAGCTTTTTTCTCCATTTGTTCCGTTTTCGAATTTATCTGCTTGTTTAAAACAGATACACACTCATATATAACCGTATGTAAATAAACACACTTTAGTTAACACGTACTTATTTGCAGGTTTTTTTTACCAAATTATCTTTTTATAAAAAGCAGATACTTCAGTAAAAGAACGATTTATCTGCTACATATCTAATCTACTTAACAGTTTCTTAAGTATTACTCTCTTAAAGTATTACTTCGTTTTATTTTCGTTGGCGCGTGTGTGATTAAATTAAATTTTTTTATAGTAAAATAATTTAAAAAAAAAAACAAAAAAAAACGGACGGTTTAAACGAAATTTGTTTAAAAAAAACATAACCTCTATTAAAATATAATTATAGTTAAATTGTTAGTTAAGGAAAACCGGTTAATAAATGTTGATGATAACCGTTGTAAAAAATTAACCGTTTGTATTTTAAATAAAATATTATTTGTAGGTTTTTACAATTTAAGTAATAATAAAACCAGGTACGTACGTTATATTTGAATTCGTGTACAAAATTTTAGTAAACGTACTGAAAACTAACCGTTTAAAAAAAAACTTGGATATTTCAAATTCGCAAAACGCAGTGTATAACATTAAATATAAAATCTGGGTAATATGAAAACTGCAAAAATCGACGAACTAAGTAGCCTCAAAACGAAAACTTTATAAATCGAACCGGTAATAAAATTTAAATCCAAATCTATCAGAAACGGTTTCTTTAGAATTGAGGAACTGTACGACTTTTCTACAGAAAAATCGAAAAGTGAAAATTCAAAGCAGCAACGAGGTCCATTTTCCGATTAGATTTATCGTAAACATGAATATAAATAAATATGCTTTTATTGTAAGTATACAGGAAAAGCAGTTCAAAAAAAAAGTTTGTTAACCTTATCGATTAACTGCTGGCGTATGCGAATTTCTGACCTGAAAAGGTGAAAATAATAAGAAAACTGTTTTTATAAATTTTTTAGTGTATATTATCGTTCTTTTATTATTCTTGACTTCAATCGTGGGAAAGTAAATAAAAAGTAAGCGATATTTAATAATAAATACACCGTGTCTGGATCAATATTTTATCAGTTTCAATCCTAATTGCTGGTAATTAGGTGAAAAAAAATATAAAACAGGTCGGTAATAATGGTAATAGAGAAAAAAATCTATAAATAAAATCCATCTGTTGCGTATAAAATCACCGTATACCATACCACAAAAAGTATTTTACGTATATACAGGATGATTCAGGAGGATACTTTGACAACTAATTCTAGAGGCTAAAAATAAGAAAAAAGTTCATATAAAAATAGCTCCGAAAACGCTTCGTTAGCGAGTTATACAGGGTGAAATATTTCGCCCGAGTTTCAGTTCCCCCGAGTAAATTAACGCTTTCTGAAATTCTGGGAAGGTCAATTAAGGAGCAAATTCAATTGTTTCATATGGTTTTTGAGCTGGGAAATAGAAAAAATAGATCCCAGAACTGTATCTCTCTTAGTTTTTAAGATATCACCTGTAAAACGCCAAAAATAGGGTCAAAAAACACATTTTTTTACGTTTGACGTACAACAACGTTATTAAATTGGCAATAAATCTTACATTTTTAAACATAAATTGTAGAGAATTTAATTATAAGATGATTGATGTAAATAATGTCGACAGAAAACAAATAAAATTTTAAACATGTCGACTCTTATTAACAACAAAACCGACGAAAACTTAGAAGAAAATGTTACAAAAAAATAAATGTGAAATGTGTAGGAGCTCCATCAAGTTGGTAATAATACATTTCAATTCGTTTTGCTAAGTGGATATTTTCCAGCAGTATAATAAATTCATTACGTAAAAATTCCGGATAATTTCTTCCTGTGACACGATGTTGTAGTATGAAAGGACCTATTAATTGGTCATCTATGATATCACACCAGACATTCACTGAAAATCGTTGCTAGAAATTTTTTCCACTGTAGCGTGTGGTTTTTCTTCAGAACACCGATGCGCATTCTGTGTGTTGTTTATTCCGTTACGAGTGAAAGTAGCTTCATCTGAAAATAGTATAAACGGAATTAAACGTTGATTCCTATTAACCCGTTGACAAAACTGGAGCCGGCTAGCGTAGTCACCAGGCTGGAGATGTTGCAATTTCTGAATATGAAAATCCATTATTATTTAATGTCCATCATACTCTGCTTTGTGAAATATTGAACCGTGTTGCAATTAATCGCGTGCTCGTTGCCGGACTACGTTGAACCATCTGCAGAATGTTTTCACCTTCATCGGCATGATTTGCTTGTCGTTCAGATGAAATATGGGCGCTGGGAATTGTACCGTTCTCACGAAGATTATTAAAAATTCTAATAAATACTTTACGATTTGGTACAACACGACCGGGATACCTATGTCGAGATTCCGTAACCGCTGCCGCAGCACTTCCGTTGCAAAAACCATAGATGAAAATCATGTCGGCATATTCGTCATTAGTGAAGATACGCGGCATGTTTCAAAACAAAACTAAACAGAATTTCACTTTTTTTAACAGACTTGATTTTTATGCGCTGTAAATGAATACAAAATTACACTTCTTAACAGTTTTCTGAAATTTTTACGATAAGAATTCGACGTAATACTGCAAATACGATTGATGAGCGAAAGGTTATTTAACCACAATTAACTGACAACAGTGAGTAGTATTTAAACAAATTGTGATGAAAAAAATCAGTGTTGCCAACTTGTTTTCCATAGGTCTAAAATTATTGTACCTACTAGACACATCTGTTTTCTTTTTTTGTAACATTTTCTTCTAAGTTATCGTCGGTTTTGGTGTTTAGTCGACATGTTTAATGACAAGAGTCGACATGTTTAAAATTTTATTTGTTTTCTGTTGACATTATTTACATCAATCTTCTTATAATAAAATTCTCTACAATTTATGTTTAAAAAATGTAAGATTTATTGCCAATTTAACGTTTTACGTCAAACGTAAAAAAATGTGTTTTTGACCCTATTTTTGGCGTTTTACACGGGATATCTTAAAAACTAAGAGAGATACAGTTCTGGGACCTATTTTTTTTTATTTCCTAGCTCAAAAACCATAAGAAACAATTGAATTCACTCCTTAATTGCCCTTTCCAGAATTTCAGATAGTCTTAATTTACCCGGAGGAACTGAAACCGGACGAAATCTTTCAACCTGTATAACTCGCTAACGAAGCGTTTTCGGACCTATGTTTATATGAACTTTTTTCTTATTTTTAGCCTCTAGAATGAGTTGTCAATGTATTGGCCTATCCTCCTGAATCACTCTGTATATATAAATATACACATACATACATACATCTTTAACCAAAGAACGGCTGGACAGATTGTCGTGAAATATTTATTAAACATATCGTCTCAGTGGTCTTAGTCACTACTGAACGTAACCTTTTTGTATATCAGTGACTGATACAGTAAACATACTCTAAATTTTAATTTTTTATTTACAGTCTTTTAATCCAAATTTCATACGTTCTGATAAGGCAGAGATCTCTGCGAAAGAGGATAACCCAAATAAAATAGAAAGTAATTTTAAATTGTAAGTAACAGAAAATATGTTTTTGTAAATTTTCGTATTCTGCTAGTACATGCAACTTATACCTATAAGTTACTTATACTTATTTATTAACATTAAAATAAATAATAAAATCGCCAATAAAGTAAAAACAAATAAAACTTAATTAATCCTGTAATTTTGGAGTTTAAAAGTAGGTGCAAATTGAAAACAATTAACAAATTTAGTGACCAGTTTTTTAAAAATTTGATATTTAAAGAACTGAAAAATATGATTTTATTTTTTATGTCCTTTTTCTTTTTAAGCCAATAATAATTTATTTTTTTAATTTGTTTTATAAATTTTATAAAACTTAAAAATAAAACTATAAATAAAATAGGCTGATCCACGCTGCCTATGGAAAAACCCAAAGGATTGAGGAAAATTTACGTCTTCTTAAAAATGAGGAAGGAATCTACAGATAAACGATGTAAAAGCTACGAGCAGTGCTAAGGCGGTTTGTAATATGGAAAATATTGCTTTTATTCTAATTTTACTTCTTCTATTTGTCTTGTACTATAATATTCGTACTTCTATAATTTTTGTGGTATTTCACATACCCCGAAATGAAAATGAAAGAATCTACGAAATTAATTCATAAATGTGTTAAAGGAAGAAGAATAAGCATTTTTGAAAATCTAGAAATCTTTAAAAAGCAACAATAAAACGATCATAAATGAGCAGATAAACAGTCAGGAGGAGCTCCATTTCAGGAACCTAAATTTATTGAAAATAGAAAATAGATAAGTAAATAAAATTAAAAGATAAGTGTAACCATTAATAACAAATAAACAAGAAGAAGATCAGATAAGGCATGTCGTCAATTATAGAGAGGGGCGTTGACTAAACGCTATATAAAAATTAACACAAATATAAATTATCAGTACAATAAGTTTTGAAAATGGAATGGTTCCGAAACGAAACAGTATTTTGTATTATTAAACCGTCAAAATCATCGCAAGAAAATTTCACCTCTCACTTTTTCGGTGAGTCATCCTAGCGTAGACAGAATTCCCAGTCTCAATTTGTTTTTTTCTTACCCTTTTTTTGTTTAACCTCCGGGATCACCGTTAGGTATTGCTTTAGAGGATGTGATGAATGATTTGTAGCGTGTATGAGAATGCCATGCCTGACCGGGATTCGAACCCGGGACCTCCGGATGAAAAGCCGAGACCGTACCACTCGATCACGGAAGTCGGTTCTTTCCTTAACCTAGTTATTATTTTACGTTCGGGTTCTTATGTACATTGACGCGCGCAAATTCTTTAGTTCTAAAATATAAGTTTTTCCTGCGTGAACCTTTTTTATCACATTTTCCCTTAGCTGTCGATCGTCTGTGCTCTTTTGGGTTTAAACTCATTTTAAAAATAAAGAAATAATTTTGTATAATATCTTGTATTAAATGGCATGAATATTGAAGCTTAGCACTGGGGTGTCGGCTGAACCTGCTCCAGCAGATATTCTATTACCCGTTTAGCGTAACATACGGTTCGCTACGAAACCGTCTGTATATTTATAAATAACGCAAAATTCTGTCGCTATAATTCAGTCGGTAAATTGTGAATTTTACCGTGTCGTTTCTTTCACTAATGTTATCACTTTCCAAGGAAATTTGCAAAGATTCTGTAGTGCAATTATGTGCTCCGGTCTAACGTATTCATCATCTTCTTTTTTTTTGTAATTTTACGCTATAAGGTTTCCAGTGCGATGCATCCATTCTAGAACATCTATTTTCGGCAGTCCATTGAACATCGTTAAAGTCAAAAGTGGCATTGTGGATTCCAATGTATCGTTTTACTTCAGACCAAACCGTTTCAGCAGGGTTTAAGTCTGGATCGTTTCGGCAGAGCTTCATGTCCGTTTTTTTTCTGCAAGTTCATTAAACGTAAACGCTTTGTACTTTTTTTTGTTCGTTATCTCGTATAGCTGAGGCTTCAGCATAGTAGATGAGAATGGAATGCAGTAATTGCTTAACTGGTTCTCATTTCTTGTTTTCCTGTATCGGATGCGGGTAATCTTTCAGTGAAATCTTGCAATATTCTGTGATAAGATGCGTCGTCTAAATTACTTCCCTATTGTTGTGTACTGAACCCGACGGAGTTAATTTGAGGACAAATCAAATGTTACGTACCGTCAGAAAATACTGCTTTTAAAATATCTGATCTTTAAAAATTCATGCTTAAAAGCCTTCGAAAAAGCAGTTGTATAAACATGTAAGTTGTAATTATTGAACCAAATTATCGGGAATCGGAAAATATAATTGAAAACAAAATTGAGCCTCCCGTTGTATATACTGACATCATTTACGGATTTCTCACAATCAGATGACGAAAACTGAATTGAATTTATTATTGTTCTGTTATCATAGAAATTTAATCTGAGATATTACTGAACTTTTACTGTTTGTGGACAATTAACAATTTCACAACTCGTAAAAAACTCAAATAAAATATCTTAATTTCTTTAATTTAAAATATATATATAATATCATTGTAAAATATAATAGCGCGTGATTACTGAATATTAGTTTCTATTATATGCTTCAGGATTTACAGGAGGAGATGCTTGTGAATGGGTCGCGTGAACACTCGTACGCGCAGAATGTTTATTTGAACTCTGTAAGCCAACTGAATAAGATATCTATATCTTATTCAGCAATCTTAGTCAACAATCTAGCTTGAATAGAGATTAAATTTTAGTTGTAATAGTGATTGATGTTAATAAAATTAACAGCAGTATGTTTTTTGGCTTTGACTTGGTAATAAGTAATACGCTGTCCTGTCGTCGGTATTTTTCATTTTCTTTGTAAGAGACATATTACCGCAGTGATACTTATAGTCTGGATATATATCATTTTGTCCGTGCAACGGACACGGTAATATAGTGCGGTATGAAATGCTTTTATGTTCGTGACTGTTTTGTAAATGTAGGATATTTATTTTTAAGTCATTTAAATTAAATATCCTTGTCCATTTATAAATGTCGTATCGCCGTTTAAAATAGTTTTCACTTACATTGTATAGAACCAGCACATTTTATTAGCGTCTTATTAAATTTTATTTCCCGCAAAAGAAAAATTGAAAAAAATAAGTTAATTCATTAATAAAATTAAAGTAGCTCCAGGTAACATTACGATAAAAATATTATTCATTTCTTTTTTAAATTAAATTTGTAAAGTTTGTACTGAATTATAAACAAACAACCGACCATTAAAAGTGGCGGCGACTTCATAAAGTCCAAATTGAAGATTTTTTTGTAGTAGCTTATTGCTGTCGTTTATTATTTACCACGGTTTTTTTCTTTA
Source organism: Lycorma delicatula (assembly GCF_047948215.1). Lineage (NCBI taxonomy): Eukaryota > Metazoa > Arthropoda > Insecta > Hemiptera > Fulgoridae > Lycorma > Lycorma delicatula. The sequence continues at coordinate 154,922,462 of NC_134460.1, forward strand.
AATTTAATTTTATTTAAATTTTTTTCGTTTTATCTTCATTTAAAGTTTGAGCAATAGCCCTTCGCAAGAAACGCAAAAACGAGAAACCTGCTTCGTGATTAAAACAAGAAAAAAACCGCTGAGACTACAAGAAAACCGCTGAAAACAAGAAAAAAAAACGAAATTCAGAGACTACTAATGAACGTGAGCGGTCCGGAGTGTGGTAATTATATATTTTCTTTTAATCTAAACTAAAACTGTCAACGAACCTTTTTTTTGTCCAGTATCAAAGCGGCGGGTATCTCAGTCTTTCATCCAGATGGTCCCGGCTTCGAATCCGGATCAAACTTCAGAAATTAGAAATTATCGATATAGTAACTGGAAGTTTTGTTTTCATCCCTTTAGTTTCGAATTAACAAAATTCTAGTGTGTTCAGATATTTCCACCGGTTATTTACTTACTTTCTGTTTATATATAATCATTTTTTTTTTTAATTTAACTGAATTATACTGTGTAGTAAAAAAAACAAACGAATAGAAAATGTGGATATACGAATAAAAAAAGTATTAAAATAGTATAAAACTTTATTAGAACAAAGGAAAGTTGATATTTGTAAATCGACTTTGTCGGATAGAAATAGTGAGCGGTATGTATAAATTTTATCGTACTACAGAAAGTCGAATGCTATGGATGTAGAAATACGGTATTTGATTTCCTCTGAAAGAGATTTAAAAAAAAAAAACGTTTTTAGATACTTGATATATAACCACTAGTTATGTGCAATCGCACACAAGCACTTACTATTTCTTTTGTATATAAACACAAGCGCGCGCGTACGTGTTTGTTTTACATTTTCAAAATAAGGTTTTTTTTCAATTCAAATACATTTCGAGGAAAATTTGCATTTCTTTCTCTTTAATATGTTGTGACCTACATTTTACTTCAGAAAAGAAATTCAATACGATCATGTTTTTATTTAAATTTGTTATCCCTAGCCAGTCAGTGGATTACTACTCGTTCACTTTACACTATTGCTTTTTAAATTTTAATTTCATATACAAACTGTATACAGAGTTTTTTCTTACTTCTTCAATAATTCTGCAGTTATTTTAATCTAATCCATTCTTTTATTTATAGGCTGTATTTTTCTTTTTTTTTAATATAAATAAGTTCGATGCGTAAGTACTTATACAAATACATATTTTATATTATGGTATTTGTTATACTCACTGATTGTTAGTGTACCGCTAATACACTTAGCGAAGAACGTTAGTGTGTTTATTCCCTTTTTTTTGTACGTATGCAATGTTTCAAATCCACAACGGGAATCATCGTTTTTCATGAAACGTACATCAGACGAATAGTCTCGACTGTGGTGTGACGATTTGAAGAAAATAAAACAACGGTAGTTAGTTGGCGCCATTTTGTCTAATCCGAAAAAATAAATTATTTTAAAAGCATAAATGAGGTTGTAAACAAAATATGAAGTTTGAAAAGAGAATTTGAAATTTGTGTTATGCGGTTCCATATTGATTTTACATGCACAATTATTATACAATATGAAATACAATAAATAATAAAACCAAAAATTATAAAATACTCCTCTTCTTTTAAAACAAAACTCGACTTTATAAAAACTCTGACGTGACTTTCTTGTACTTCTATTAGATATTACTTTATGTTTTCATCCCTGAGATGTATCAGGGAAAATATTTTTCCTTCAGTTTTTATGATTTATCTTAAAATTTACAAATTTTTGTTTAAAAAATTAAAATTTTGTAATTTTAACTAATTTAAAAAAAAATTAACAAAAATTAAATTTTTGAGTTTCTATACCTGATTTAATGTGAAAGTCTTCTTGCTATTTGACTGTTCTTACTTTATGTAAATAAAGCTAATGGTCTGCAAATTACTCTGTATTTAGTATCTACTAGTATTTCAGTGGAAGGAAGCGACATGTACATTATTAAATTATTTATAGGTTCTTTCTAGGACGATTAAACCGATTTGTTACTTTTTTATTGTTATTATTTATTTTATTTATTATGGATTTTATGTTTTTGTCTGTATGTGTATGTCTTAATCGGTGTAAGTTTGTAGTTTTGTGTTTGTTAATTTATTTTTATTTTATTAAACAACATATCCTTTGTTTTAGTGCTACGTGCTCGATTGCATATTATTATTTTCACAGGTGCTTCTTTTCCTTGTACTATTATTATTTTTCCTTTCTTTTATTTTAGAACATGCGAACGGAAAGGGATCTGAGTGAAACAGAGAAGGCGGTCGGGTGGTACTGATGGCCTGCGAGGCGCTAAGGAGTAGAGGTGCTTCTGATGATAGGCCTGTAGTAGAAAGGGATATAGTGAAGAGCTCTCTTGAGACAAAAGGGTACCCGGCAGTGTCAGCATAGTACACAATAGAAGAAGGCTCTTGATCCTTTATTCTCTTCTCGCCCTACGGTTTCTAACATCTTCCTTCCTTCGTACTGCTTACTTATCTTTAAGCTTTTAACCTGGCAGCTGCGGTTTCAACTATGTAAATACGAATGTGCTAACGCGTGCGCCCGCGCCTAAGCACTCAACCCTTGGATTCATCTCTCGTAAAACGCGCGGCGAACCATTATAGCTACACAACATACGCTCACGGTCACGTGTATAAACACAAAAGTAAGCGACGTACGATACAGATATCGGCCGGTTAACATAGGTATTAGAGTTCCTATCTTATTCTAAACTCTTGATACCGATTAACCTTCTCTAATACGAGCTGTTACACGAGTAAGTTAACATTAAAATAAACTAAGATATTCCTATAAGCCTTTTAATTTTTCCGCGCTGTATTTTGATTTTTGCCACCTTCTTACATTCTATCTCAATAACGGTTTGAAAAATCCAGTTTTATTACAGGCCACTGTAATTAAATCACTGTCTACAGTCCACCGATTGGTGACCGGGTGTTCCCCACAGAAAGGGGTGCATTAATCTCTCGTTTTACATTATTTGTCAAGGTCTTGCTTATAAATTTGACGTATGTAGACGTCTGAAATACCGTCAGCACAGAGTTGTGTTCCTTCTGAGTAACGATATTGATTATGCATTCAGTAGGTGTAGGAGGAAGAGTAAAGATGTTACTTGAGAGGGTTGAATATCATCTTCATTTCAGCAGGCTTGGCTTAACGACTTGCAATACTGTATTCGCATCTGCTCAGTGATCTTAGATCGGGAAACTTGTTATTCTTGGGATCGGTTGTGCCAGTTTTGTGAGTGAGTTTTGTACCGTGTCGGTTCGCTTACAATCATTGCGATTTTGAGAGCCGACGTTTATAGCCTATATTTATCGATAAAACATATTTTCTTTTTCATAATGGAGGAAAAGAAAATTTGACTCAAAATTCAGTCTTTGAACCGAGTTCGAAATTGTATTACTATTTCCGTCATAACTAGGTTATTATTCTTTTTTCCCCGGTAAGGATTAGTCATTCGCCTGTTCCGGTGTCAAATCATCTCGCCACCTCTTCTTAGCTCGTTCTATTTGTCTCCTTCCAAATGAAATAAGATATTTTTCCATTATCGGAATACCTTCTACTTGTTGATTCCAGTCCTCCTTATTCTACATCACCGTTTGTTTCAAAGATTGATGTACGCCTAACTCATCCAGGACAATCACATTTTAGGCAGTGATCCTGGAGAAATTCCTCGTTGTGCAGGATCAACTTTCTGCATCATATAAGAGCACTAGGATTGCCATATTACTGTAGAATTTAAGCTGAATTTCCTCTTGAAGCTTTTCTGTTGAGACACATCTAATCACACCGGAGACAGAATGGAATTAGTTAAGTTTACTCTCTACATTCCTATCAGCGCCATAACCCACATCATAACCCACGTAATTAAAATGACGAGTCTGTTCCAGTGCTTTATCATTTATGATAGTTTTTTACTTACCCCTCTAGATAGCGCTATAGCAGAGTTGCAGCTCTAGAAGAGAAAGTATTGTAATCGGTCCGGTTTAGACGTATTCGGCTTTCACTGGATCTTGACGTTCTGAAATCTAAGGCCCAAAAAACCGGATGAAAATTTTCCGGATGTTAATGCTCGTATTACGTGTGTTCGATGTTTGCCTCACCTTATATATCCAGAACTACAAAATCGGTCCGTTTTGACCATACAATCAGATTATTTCTATATGGGGCACTGATGCCAGTAAAGTTTCAAAGGGGTGAGGCTGTAGAGCAAGGTCACCCTCAGTTTCTCGAGATTTTTCTTGAGTAAGGTCATATTTTCTTAGGCACATTTCATAAAAATTTTAAAAAAACTTTTGCAAAATATCACTCCCACCACAGAAAAATGCTGTTGTAGTCATCTGCTCTATCAGATTATTTCTATATGGGGCACTGATGCCAGTAAAGTTTCAAAGGGGTGAGGCTGTAGAGCAAGGTCACCCTCAGTTTCTCGAGATTTTTCTTGAGTAAGGTCATATTTTCTTAGGCACATTTCATAAAAATTTTAAAAAAACTTTTGCAAAATATCACTCCCACCACAGAAAAATGCTGTTGTAGTCATCTGCTCTATTGTTACGTCACAGGTACGCGGTTTAAATTAAATAAATGATTAATATTTAAACTGTAAAAAAAGTAACTTGGTCTGGCTGGGTCTCGAACTCGATATCTGGTCGTTAAGCCTCCTGGCTACACCAGACTGCCGACCGTACAAGAGAAATTTGTTCTATGTAAGTTGTTGAGGTTAATGTAATTAAATTGTGTATGTGTGTAAATCGTGCATCAGAAAAGAACTGTGTTCTCAGCTTTTTTTCTTATTGAATCCTCTCCTAAAAAAGCCGTTTTTTTTTTCATCCAGATAAATTCCATGTTGTATTCGCAACAAATTCTGTATAACCTATCCACCGCTCGCAGCAACTGATTTTCGGTAGCTTGAATAGTTACCTGATCATCCGCGTAAAGGATAGCGTTAACAAAAATCCGCTCGTCGGACTCAACTCTCGGGAACACATCCAGATCCACTATCTGACAAGATCATCCAAATATACGTTAAGCAAAGTTGGAAAATGACAACCTTGCTTCAGTCCTCGATTTATAAGATCAAAATTATTTATAAGAAACAAAGAACCGTCTTTAAGTTTTTACCACCACATTGAACAGTTACGGATGAACCAAAATATATTGATTCAATGGGGTTTATTTGACGCAGCGGATAACCTCTTTTTCGTATTATGTCCCGTAGTTTACTTCTATTTACCGTGTCAAAAGCTTTGGTGTAATCATAAAAACCATATTAATCATTAAATTCTCGTCGCTTCTCGATGAGTTTTCGAGATGTGAAATCATTATCGGCACAAGAACGTCATTTTCTAAAACCGGTTTGTTAGTGTAATGATAAAACTTCGGAAATGTTTTGAAGCCATCCGTTTAAATTTTTGTAAAAGTCTTATATGCAGTATTCGAAAGACTTTATACCTCTATAATTTATAGCTTGAACTCTTTCTCTTCTTTCTTAAATAACAAAATTATTTTAGCTACTCGCCATTCCTCCAGAATTTCACAGGATTTTCAGCGTAAATGTATAAGTTGGGAAAACCTAAGCTGGAAGAAAGTTCCACCATATTTCAGTAATATTATACTACTAAACGGCATTTGTATTTGTCTCCCCCGTAACGTAGCACCGGAATGTACCGATCACTTACGAAAAATCCCGATTCGTTAGTACATGTCTCGTGGTGGTCAGGTTGTTATATTGATATACCTATATATATATATATATATATATATAGTGAGAGAGAGAGAGAGTGATATTTTGAAGTTTTGGGAAAATTTAGTACTTTTTAACCGGATCCGAAAGTTTGGACAAAAATCGCAAATACCTCAAAATCGATCGGTCCTAGCGCTCTGAACAAATTTTCGACCCCTGTCGACGATTACCACTGAAACCATCCGCTACCAGTGGTACCCGTCGGAAGATAATATTTGCAAGTGCACTCGTGGCGCCGTTCGGAAATTGGTGAGGGGGTGCGATGGGGTGACACCGTAATATCTTGGCAACCGCTTGTCTGATTTTCACGATTCAAACGGCTTATATATCACCCGGTTGAACGCTAACTGTTAACGCATCCGTTACACGCTTGATCGACTGGATCTTGGTTATCCGGAAATTAAATCGTTTAGCCCTATGTTTTAATTGCACTCACCCACTGTAAAAGTTACCGATCCGATCTTTCGCTAAATACGCTCAAACCTGTGCAGTAGTGCAGCTGTAAAGTATAAACTTATGAAGACTAAACAGTAAAAAATAAAAGATATATATAAAGAAAACTTTTTAAAACCCACTCTTAAATTAAATGCACTAAAAAGTAGAAAATAATTTTAGGACGGTATCTCATTGTATTTGACAATAAACTTTGATGCTTGTCAAATCCATTCTGAGATACAATCTCTAAAATTATTTTTTACATTTTAGTGCGTTTAATTTAAGAGTGGTGTTTAAAAAAAATTTTTACATATTTCTTATTTATTTATGTGACTGATTTTCTTTATAAAATAATGAACCAAAAAATAGGCACCGGAATGTCCCGATCACAAGCGGAAAATCCCGATTCGTTAATATCAATTTATAGAGTTAAAATTTTAATTTAGTTTTCGTTATATCAATTTTCATCATTCAAAAACAAATTTTTTTAGAGGTAACCGATTTTTGGACACCTATTAATCCCATTTCGAGACGCCGTCCGGAGGGCCTAGCTGCAGGACATGCCTGTGGCACGCCCTGTAGCTAGTTCAGAATTAATGTCATATAGACCACTAGCTTTCTTAGTTTCTGATGTCTTCAAACGTTCTAGTAACTCCTCGTATGCAATGAAGTCGACCGCAGCATTGTTACAAGGCGTCTCTTCTACTTACTGAGTGTACGATCAAACCAAAGGTATTAGTAATGCTAAAATTTGCAAGTTTGCACAATTATTACATGTAGCCGTATCTCTGTCACTACTATTAACATGTTTCATCATTTTAAAAGCGAAGACCTGACGACCATGTACGTACGTCGTTCTATATTCAGACACAAACCGTCACCGTGTCTGTTTACGAAACTCTTTAATAAGACGTTTAGCAACATTCTTTTCTGCTTATAAATGTCACCCTATAAAACTCGGTTTTCGTCTGCATAAAATAAAAATAATAGGCCCTTTGGTTTTCTTGGATTGCAAATTTTTGAACTTCTTTTTTTCTTTTTAAGGTTGTTGGTACCCAAAGCTTCTCGACCCGACCTGCTTGCATGATAGCAAACCGTTCTTCATTCACGTGTTCTCTCGTTCCGCGTTTTCTCTAGTTATGTTTTGTAACAAATTCATTAATCTCTCCTGATACAAGCACGTACATTTTCACGTTTCAAAACATGAACTATGAGATTTCCTCTTCCTTTCTTTTGTCATTCATGCGAGTCCTCTCCCTCTGCTGGAGTGAGCCTCAATCGCCAGGCGGGTCGCAGGTAGCGGACAGCGAACAGGCCCTCATGTAAGAGAGTTTGCCGCTAATTTTAATAATCGAATAACCGGGTTATTGAAATAATACATCTTGTTAAGAATAAAGTTTTTCGGCTTATACCTTTAGAAAATAATTAATTGGACCGATATGATTATCCAGATATTAACGATCGAAAAATTAAAACGGTCGTCGTTTTTAAATGTTAAAAAAGTCAAAAAATTATATTTAACTGTTTCCGTATTACACCGTCTAATATAAAACGCCTTTTTATTGCAAACGGGTAAAGGTTATTTTATTTTAAAGGATATTTTTGTTATTAAAATTCTACAGCTTGTTCATATATAACCTCTTTAAATTTTAAATAATAATAATAAAAGCGTAAAATTGTTGAAGGTTAGTCATACTGATGATGAATTGAGATTCAACGTAGGCTATTGATAAAAAAATTTATATTACATTTATCAATCAGCTTTTGAAAGGAGAAGGTTGAATATTATGTACTGTGAAAAAATCCGTCGCTCATCTGTTGCTGTTATATATATTCATGCAAAATACACATGCGCTAGTGTTGTGATAGATTATTTATGAAATGAATCTGGCTTGACTGATGATCATTTTGTCTAGATTTGGTAGTTTTTTGCCGTTAAATTGAGAATTCCGTTGTTTTTTTGTTTTTTTTTTTTTAATAGGAAAACAAATGAAAAGTAATAATTTGATTATTTTTATAAATACGCTCGTGGGAAACATGTAAAAAAATTGTAAATTTATACCATTAAGCTGGTTATTAAATAATTTTTTATCGTTGTTTTCAATCAAATTGGGCGTTTGTTAAACGATTTTTCCGGTTTTTTCACATTTTTCAGGTAATATTTATTATAATAAATACTGGTAATTTTTAAAAATTGAAAAAATTTTACGTTCGTATAAAATAGTTTTTTATTGTCTTTATGACAATTATTTGTAATTAAATAAAATAGTACGGGGGAAATATGGAGATTAAATTAATATTATTTATCCTTGACCGGATTTAATACACAAGTAGTCGAGATAATAGTTTACGAGGTAGCGAAAAATGGGGTTTGTGTAAAATCAGAGGTTATTTTTTGAAGTATATGCAATATATAGTGTTTATGATGCGGAGTAAGTGTGTATCTATCTATTATTAGGCGTTTTGTGGCGTTTAAAGAGTAAATAAATTCTAAAATAATATACAGTGTGTAATTTTAAAACTACCGACGTCACCTTCTCGTTTTATTATATATCATCGTCATATACCAAAAGGAATTTTTTTTATTTATCAAAGATTCGAGTAGTGTCAATCGTTCATTTACTTCTTAAGAAACGTTAGTTTTGCACTCACCCGTTGTAGTTCTTAGTATTTTACTTCGATAATAATTATAGCTGCCCGTTTGGTGCAGTTTACTGCACGTAATCGCTGACGTATCTCTTTTATTATAGATGATGTTATTATAGAATAGTTAAAAAGATATCGGGGTTTTAAAGATACCAAATAAAATAAAAGAGCAAGGGGAACTCTTAAAGTTTTTCCTTATAAGTGTTCAATATGAGCACGTTTAGTCACGCGACATATATCCGACACAAAGGTACGTACGTCTCGTGCTTTAATCGGCACGTCTGGAATAGTGGAAGAACGACAGCTGCTTAAATCCTCTTTCTCAAATCGGGTAGATCAGTTGGAAGGGGGGGGGGCATACATACAAGATCCTTCCTGAAACCCTAAAATCGGGTGACCTTGAAGGCCACCGCAAACAAGCTCACCATCTAGTTCAGAATTGATCTTCCCAAGCACTCTTAACTGTTTTGGTACGTTCAGGTTTGTACCTGGGGTAGATCATCAATGGCCCTTCACTTATTTTTATGTATCTATGAAAAACTTGTACGATAAAATATATTATGTTTTAATTAAATATGATGTCTCTCCGTATGTTTTCATAAACGTATAAAAACGATACAAAGAAATAATTAACATTTGTACAGTAAGTATAAGGAAACGTCTTTGTCCTTATACCTTAAATCAACCGCTAAGCTGGGCGTCATTGTTAAATACTTATTGGCTTACGTATATTCCTTTCTGCGCATTAAACTAGACAGCACAACTATTTTTCGAGTAATACAGCTTAATACAGAACGTCCCGTTTAAAACTCAGCTAACAATTAATAATAATATTATAGAAGAGTGATTACCCTTCTGTAATATTTATATCGACTGCCCAACTCCCCTGCATTTTGCTGGAATGGACTCGATCAACAAGTGAACATTGCGCCGACACAATAGACTGCTACTGATAGCCGTAACAAAGCGATCGTAACGCTCAGCGCATTGTTAGACTGAAGATGGTGTTTTCACAAGACGAACGTGTTTTTATTCTTGTGTCGTACTTTAGCACGCGATCGGTGGTTTAAGTGCAATAATTTATTTGCCGTAATACCGATAAACCAGCACCTAACAAGATATCAGTTTTGAGGTTAGCGGCTAAATTTAGAGAGACAGGTTCTATTTACAACATGAAACACAAAAGATCAATGACAGTGTTGAGGCATAATCACTGACAGTCGCAGACTGAAATTAAAGAACGGTTAACTGCTTTGCCAAAATATCAATTAGACGCTTGTCAGCTGAAATTAATTTACCAAAATCAACCGTTCATCGGGTGACAAAAAAAAAAAAAACTTACGACCATAACAAATTCAGAAATTCCGAGTAAATTTATCGAATTTCAGTTCATCGAATTCTTGATCCAGACAAAGAAAAAAGGCTAGAATATTGTCACTGATTTCATCGATTCGTGGGTGAGGGTATCCATTTGTTCACAGACGAGGCGTGGTTTCATCTGGATACGTAAACAGTCATAACAGTAGGATTTGGAGTGCTGAAAATTCCCTCGCGTATCGTAAAAAACAATTATTACAGGCAATTTGACATCAAAATAGGCTGTGTTTGACAGACGAAATGCAATACAGACGAAAAACACATTTTTTACAACTTCAGCGCCACCTAGTATTTCAATTCCAAATTATACGGCATAACTTCAAACACATTAATTGTAGAGGAGAATGTCCTCTACATTTTTTGTTTGTAAAACTTTTCTCTAAAATGCATAGATTCAGAGGAAAACGCATTTCAAAAACTTTTTGAGTTTTTCAAAAATCTACGGGAAGGGGGATGTTAAAAATCTGGAGTTAAGCTTCCTTCATCACCCCTAACGCATGGACAAAAGATCGATCGATAGGTAAGAATTTTCAAATAAAAATACAAATGACTGTACTAAATCGCATCCGTAGAAGATGGGCAAACGGTGTGCGATATCACGAAAAAAAAAATTATCGGTCCTTTTTTCTACGAGTACGCTGTTACTGCAGAACGATATCAGAATATTTTATTGCGAGTCATTGCGTGTTGGAAAAGGAAGATTGATACTGCAGGTTACAATATGACATCTTATTACGCACGTTCAACTTCTGATTTCGTTAACGAATTCTTTGGTGATCGCTTATCGGTCGTGCTTATGATCACAAACATCTCTAGATTTGACCGCGCCGGATTTTTTCTTTGGGGGTACCTCAAATAAAAAGCCGACAGCGACAAAACGCGAACATTTGAACGACTGAAAGTCAGTATAAAACAAGTACGGAACATTTTAAATATCAACCTACAAACTCCGAAAACAATCGCTAGAAGCAAAGCGAAAAGGGTGGAAACGTGTATTTATGGAAACGGCGGCCACTTCCAGCATTTACTCTAGAATTTAAAATATTGGAAAGTTTGGAAATAAAATATTTAATTTAATACCTTATAAATCCCTTTTTCATTTAAATATAATCGCTGACGTAGACGGGTTGCGTTTTGTGCGGGATACTCTGTACTTCGGCCTACGAGAAAAGAACTTATGTTTTAGTTTTTATTTTTAATAAATTACATAATTATCGGTTTATTTAAAGTTAAATGAAAAAAAAAATCCTTTTACGGCAACAGTAGTGCTCTGGTAACGACTTCATAAAAACTTTATTGCGCTCTCGTTTAATATGCAGGTTAATTATATTTTCGCAGCGTTACGTGAATTATTTAAGTAACACTTTTAATTAATGCGAGTAAAAATATAATGTTTACTTCCTAATTTTTCGTCAAGATAACTGCGATTTGGGATTTAAACACTGCAGTTTATACCCGTGACCGCGTATAAATTACGTGGCTGCACGCGTTCAGCGACGCACGTACGACCCCTAATCCCGTTCCATAGACTCTGCGATAAGCGTGATCGACTAGCAAAACAGATTCAATTACAAACCCGATTACAATTGACCGTTTGTATGTCCTGACTGAGATTTAAAGGAATATCATCCGGTATTACAGCTGATGCTGACCGGCATAATAAATCGATCTTATCGTTTAGCGGTTTGCTTGTACACCTTTAAAACGACCACTAAGTCGGTCCTGTTCCCTGAAGAATTAGTACTTTCTCGTATACAGGATAATATCATTACGGTTTTAATATTCCTAATTAAGAAAGGATTATATTTTTTTTTTGCGTTAGTATAAATGTAGAGAAAGAGTAATTTAGTATTGTACTAAGTAAATCAACGTTACATTTGTTAATTTACTTTTGCTAGAGCGATATTTTACTTTAAATTATTTAAATACCCTGTCAAATATTTACCGTGTGTAGTTGATTATGCAAGTTATTTCCCATCGCGTTTCCTTAATGCAGTTTCTCCATTGGAAGTTCACCGTAAATTTTTATTTGAAAAAAAAAGAGCATAAGTATGCCTTTCTTGAACAAATAATTCACTTAAATTATTAGCGAATAGACATGAAATCCTCAGTATCACATCTTGTAAAATGTTTGGGTCTTTGTTATGTTGGTACAGAACACAAAATTCGTTAATGAAAAGTTTTAATTATTTTACGGTGACGGTCGGTTGTGTAATAGTGGTCATTGTAACAGATCGAAAATGTGTTAATTTGTACTTTGCTTCGCTGAGATTACGCTTGACATCAGTCAAAACAGGACCGGGCCGAATGGTTAACGGTTGCAGAATTTCTGCACTATTTGCCTAGGAAACTGATTGCGGAATCAATCTAGGGTGCTGCTTGGTCTTGTTCCTGAGTACTTTGTTGCGTTACGATTTCTTGTTAGTGTAATATCGATTTGTTTGTTTTGTTATTAGTTTTATTTTCGTGTTTTTTCGCGTTTGTTTGTGTGTGAACCGACTTTACTTTTCGGGTAAGTAGGCGATTCAGTTCCTCGGACGATTATTATTTTCAGTCTTGCTTGAGACTAGAAATGTGTTTTGTTACTTTTACTATTAGTTACACCGATGGAAATGTCGCTTGCGGCATTCGCATCGATGGAATCCTCGGCCGAGGCGACTGAGAGGTCGTATACAGAGGTTTAAAAGACGACCTCCGGAGCCCATCAGGACTAGGTACTGATAGACGGGTGGTTGGAGGGTTTCTTTTCCTAGGGGATCAGGATTTCGTTTCAGCGATTCATTACTACGCCACATGATTTTCTATAAGAATATTGGTACTCGACAGGTAGAAATTTTTCGATTTGATTTACGACCCGGAATGCTTAAAGCTAACTTTACTTTTAGTTGTGGTTTAATAAGTATTTTAACGGAAAATGGCGAGCCTCTTTTTTTATGCGTAAGATGGTATTAACTATAACTTATATACGTCGTTTAAACGTATAATGTCAAGGATTCTCTTACGTGGCGTTGTTTATAAGAGTAATTTTATTACCATTTTACTTACCACCCTCCTATTAACGGCTGCGCTCAGAACTGATCTCTAAACTTTATTTCAAATATTTGCTTTTTTTTAATGCTGGAGTTCATTTAAATTCTTCATTATTCTTTCTCCGTCTCTGGAGGGACACTCGGCTATTTAATTTTCACTTCATTTAACAATGTTTTTGAAAACCTGCGCTGATTTTAGGTAACGGTGCGTTACATCCTCCTTGGTTGTGTACGATGTATTTAATTGTCAGGTATTTTTGTCGGAAATAGAAACTACTACGTAAAATTAGCAATATTTTATAGGTGATCTGACAAAACTTAAATTTTTACCTGAACTTCGATATAATTTTAGTCGATTTATATTTTTGGTGGAAGCCCTTTACATTACCTCGTGGTTTGTTTGAAATTTAACAATGTTTCGTTTTTGTTTTTGCATTTTGTTGTTTTTAAATATAATTTACAACAATTTTTTTGTTAGATTATTTTTCTTAGTGAAGGGATATTTTACACCTATCTTGGTTTGTTTCTCTTTATTATGTTCATGAGGTCTTCAAACCGCTTATCCTTTTGTCTGTTTGGTACCACTTGCAATATTTTTTGAGGGTAATGATGATTTATCCTCATATTTCATGTTATTCTACGAATTTACAGTAATGGGAAAAAACAAACAAAAATGTGAGAGTGTGCGTGTGTATGATAGAAAATGCTTTGCTATTCATAATGTGCGTGATACTAATATATTTTGGCGAAATTTATAGATCGATTCCTTGAACTGCCTCTATGAAAAACATATTATCGCTAAATTCCAAGGAAGAGACAGTTAATGGTTTTTGTGTGGAAATCTTTAAATCCCAACTACTAGATATTAATTGTATGGAAAAATGAATGGGTAATTTTTATTTTTTGATTATTATCTCCGCGGCGGCTGACCGCCAAAACCTTTTTTTTCGAGCTGCGTTTTTTATTCCGTTTTTTGTGCGGTTTCGTCGAAGTAATTTGTTTTTCACTGAAGAAATATTTTTGCTATTTAAATATCTGAAATTGTATCCCGGTTTTAAATTAGCTATTTTTGCGTTTCCCTAATTTTGATGATAGCTGTCCGTGTATATTGCGACGGGCCAGCTAGCAGGCATAGCGAAGGTCGTTGTTTGCAGGCAATCTTACGTACGTAAACGGGCAGTCGGAGGTTTTTAAATCCTTTTTTTATTTTATACTAGATCATAATAGAAAATCAATTTTATACGAGCCTAAAATCTCTACCGGCCGGTTTACAGAGGCTCTCACTACTTACTTGCTATGTAATATATATATATTTTTTTGTTTTTTGTCTTCAGTCATTTGACTGGTTTGATGCACCTCTCCAAGATTCCCTACCTAGTACTAGTCGTTTCATTTCAGTATACCCTCTACATCCTACATCCCTAACAATTTATTTTACATATTTCAAACGTGGCCTGCCTACACAATTTTTTCCTTCTACCTGTCCTTCCAATATTAAAGCGACTATTCCAGGATGCCTTAGTATGTGGCCTATAAGTCTGTCTCTTCTTTTAACTATATTTTTCCAAATGCTTCATTCTTCATCTATTTGCCGCAATACCTCATCATTTGTCACTTTATCCACCCATCTGATTTTTAACATTCTCATATAGCACCGTATTTCAAAAGCTTCTAATCTTTTCTTCTCAGAATTACTATATCATCGGCAAATCGTAGCATCTTTATCTTTTCACCTTGTACTGTTACTCCGAATCTAAATTGTTCTTTACCATCATTAACTGCTAGTTCCATGTAAAGATTGAAAAGTAACGGAGATAGGGAACATCCTTGTCGGACGTTTTCTTATGTTCTTCAATTATTACTGTTGCTGTTTGGTTCCTGTACATGTTAGCAATTGTTCTTCTATCTCTGTATTTGAACCCTATATATATTTGAACAATATATATATATATATATATTGTGGACTAACAAATTCAAAAATGTCAATTTTTATATAGTATATATTCCTGTCTGAAAATATTTTGAAATATTATGTATTTTTGAAAATTATCTCAATGCTTTTCATGAAATAATTTTTTTCGAAAAAAATTTGGAAACAAACAAAAAATTCGGGATTTATTTCTATTTCCGTAAATATTAAGATGATACTACTGTTAATCGTGTGATGTAAAGAGAATACAAATAGAAGATCTTTTTTTTCTGTAAAATCTATTTTATATTTATTGGAAAATGCAATATTTTATTTATTATTCTCCTATAGATGTACGATATATCCAGTTTTAACATGTTACGCACGATACAAAAAACGTGTTCGTAAATATCCCCGGGTAAGTTTAGATTTTTTTGCTTGTCGGTGCTTTTAATGTTTACATTTTAGTTAATGTAAGAGATATTTTAAGGGTCAAAGGTTTCTCTCGCTTGTTGTTATACTTGTTGAATAATTAATGTTTTACCTTATATATGTTCCTTATGAAACCTTCTGTTCTTCCATTACTCTTCTGATCAGCTGTACAAATGTAACACTCATTTAATTTTCTATCACGTCCTTTGCCTCTTATCTCTTTTCATCTTTGATAAAATTTCATAGCTACTCTGGGTAAATTTACTTTGATGTTGTGTCCGTACACACACGTTCACAGTTTATACTCGTATATGTAGCAATCATAACCTACTTGTTGAACTCATTAAAGTGGTCTTTATTACCTTAAGTAAAAATAATTATTTTTTTTAATGATCATATATATTATCTGAAGAAAATAATTTCAGGGTTTTATTTTATAAATGCTGTTTTTTAATAATTTTTATTTTTAATTTTTTTTAATAATATGAAATTGTTGCAGTTTAAAAAATGTTTGTATATATGTTATGTATAAAACCGAAACTTTGTTTGTTTGTTCTTGCATCACGCTAGAACCAACCGACCAAAAAAAAGCTGTTGTCAAATTTTCCGGATACAGTCGTGTTATCCCAAAGAAGATTTTAAGTTTTAGATCGAGGCCCTAGTAGCCCCCTTGGGAGGTGAAGTTGTGAATTAAAGATATTCATTAAAGAAAAGATTAATCTCCTTACTGCGTTATTATTATATTCTTATCACCGAAGCAACAAAATAAGTCAGGAATTCTTCGTCGTCAGAGGTGTATACTTTAGTTACCGTAGTTACTATTATTCTGCGTTTTGTAATCGAGTTTCTTTTTCAGGTTTCATTGAATACTTTAATATCATTGTAAACATCGAACACTGCGGGGGCCAGGGGGCGGAGCCATCTGGATAGACGGATTGGCGATCGAAGCCAGTTCTGCGTAAAGAGCGAACAAAGCGAGCTATGCGGGGGTCCAGGGATGGAACCTTCTGGCTAGATGGGAACGGCGAGCGAAGCGAGCTCTGCCGCCCTGGGGTAGGCCCCGGGAGCCCCTGGGTCGACTCCGGGATTCGCCTGAGCCGACCTGGATCTGGGGGCGGGCTACATCGACTAGTATATATACTGTATATACCAGCATCTCTGTCGCGGTTTCGCTTGCGCTGTGTGGTTACTTGCAGTCAGGGGAAGTCCAGCCGGTTAGGGTTTTCTGTGCTCATTAAACTTGTAAGAATAAGATAGTTAAATAAAAATTAAACTGTTGCAATTTATAAAAACTATCAGTATATTGTCATTTCTTCAGAGCATCAGTTTGGTTAGTGCAGGACCTGCTAATTGGTTATTAGATTTCCCATCGCGGCTTCGTTTGCGAAATATATAATCAGTATTACAAACGTAAATTACCATCAAAATTTTACGAAATCTTATAAAGATTGATTCAACATTGATAGTATAAAATTGTAAAAACGGAAAAAATTGTAAAAAATAGTTCTTTACTTCTTAAAATCTTGAAATTCCAAAAACCCGTAAATCGGTTTTAGGTTCACATCTGTAGACTTATTGCAAGCACGAATCGAGTGAATATCTCGTGTTTAGTATAGATGGAAATGTGGAAAATTTGTAAGTTTTGTGGAAATTTATTTACGTATTTTCACCCTTTTCAACGTCGAATTTAAAAAAAAAATTAGAAATTGGTTTTTAGATATTCACATGAAGATAAAACACGTAAATAATCATGTTGATTTCTTCGTTTGTCGTCACCGATTGGCTTGTTATCACCGAAACATTAAAAAAAATAGCCGGGTTTCAAAAAACGCGTCTTCCCAAATCAGCTGATTTGGAAGTCGAGAGTTACAGCGTTCAAGTCCTAGTAAAGCCAGTTATTTTTACACGGATTTGAATACTAGATCGTGGATACCGGTGTTCTTTGGTGGTTGGGTTTCAATTAACCGCACATCTCAGGAACGGTCGAACTGAGAATATACAAGACTACACTTCATTTACACTCATACATATCAACCTCATTCATCCCCTGAAGAATTATCTAAACGGTAGTTACCGGAGGCTAAACAGGAAAAAGAAAGCCGGGTTTCAAAAAAATTCAAAACTCTATTTTAACCCTTTATGCTCGGGAAAAATTAGAAGTTGTTTTTTCATATTCATACCAAAATTACTCGCTAAAGCCAAACTCAACTCAGAAATCTTATATGACAATGGTAACAATTATTTTCGATAATTGATAGCCGCGAAAAAATTAATGAATTTTGGTTAAAAGAAAATTAAACTTCGTCTATCCCTTCACTCGGTAGGTGCGTAAAACCATTCCGGGTAGTACTTTTTTAAAATTTCAATCCAACAAAAATAACTGTAAATTTACGTGATATTACTTCTTAAATCATTTGTAATAATCATAATCTGTGGATTGAAACTGTGAGAATAATTTAAATGAAACTATGTAGCTTGACACTTCATCGGAAGGCCCTTTGAATGATAAGTAATTTGGTATAAATAAAATAAAAAAATTGGTTCACCGGTATTGAAATTATGATTAAAAATGCGGTTTTTTAGGCTTCGTTGGGATACAGTGTTATTGACTGACACAAAGCATTAGTGTGAAATCGTCCGTTCTTGTTAAAAATATGGGTTTTACGTTTCTCCAGCATTGAAAAACCCGTACAAGCAAATACAGCATTATAACGTCAGTTAAACACACGAAAAACCAATAATAAAGTACTTACTTCTTTGCTGGTAACATGCTGAAAAATTTATTACCAGATAAACTTAATGATTAAATAAAAACTCATAAATGAATAATTTTTAATCAAAAAATAAAGCTTAAATCATTCATTACTTAATTTTGTTATGAAGGTTTGTAACAATAAGAGTCCTTAAGAAATAATAAATGGAACTTTTTTTTTTTACCTAAATAAAATAGTATCAGTGTTTAAATCGTTTGTTCAAAATGATTCCAATTTTCCTGTAAACAATAATAATAGTCTTTGTTGGAATTCACATCTTATTTTTAATTAAGGTTTCTTTAGTTACATCCCTACATGTTCTTATAATTTGATTTTTCAACTCTTGTATGTTAGCACGAATTTCTTTATAAATTATTGATTTTAAATGATCCCACAAAAAAAAGATCCAGTGGTTTAAGATCAGCAGATCTTTCCGGCCACTTAACTGTTTCTCTTCTACCTAACCAATGCCCAGGAAACATTTGGTCCAACCATTGTCGAACTGGAAGTGAAGGATGTCTTCGTTGAGTAACATGTTTCCATAGTAATCTAACTGATTTTCCAAGGCGTGGACTATTAGCGGGTGAATAACTTCATCCGGCAACTGCAAATACTTTTCACCTGTCAAATTCCCGACGATAAATACTGGACCGATTATGTTATCACCGTAAATCCCGGCCCACATATTTATTTTTCAGGATGCTACAAGATTGAAAAATGAGTATTTACATCGCTCCAGTATCGGTAGTTATGTTTATTAACAAAGCCGTTTAGAAAGAAGCTGAATTCTTCAGAAAACCAAATATTTTCGTAAACATTGGATCGGCATCTACTAATTGAATCATTTCTTCAAGGAATTGCTCTTCTGTCAGCATCATCCTAATTCAGTTCTTGATGCGGTTGAATTTTATACGGAAAAAATATATTCGATTTGAATGTAGCGAGTGAAAACATAATCATAAGAAACCTCAGTTTCACGGGATATTTTACGAATTGAGCTCTGAGGATTTTTTACTACATTTCCCAAGATTTCTTTTGCCTTGCACGACAGATCCCGTTTCTTGGAATTTTTTTGACTGACACAAAGCATTAGTGTGAAATCGTCCGTTCTTGTTAAAAATATGGGTTTTACGTTTCTCCAGCATTGAAAAACCAGCATTTAAAACCAAGTTTTACAATGTAAGAGTGTGAAATATTTTTATTTGGATGCCGTTCATTAAACGCTTGGGCAGTTCTTCTAGCCCATTTATTTTTTCTCCGTCTTTTCTTCCAGATTGAAAATCATTTTAGCGAAACAAGTTTACTAAAGACAAAAATGAAAGGCCAAATGGTAGAACAGTAACACAAACCAAATGCCAATTTTAACTAAATAAACACGACGATAAAATAAATACTTTTTGCCACTAATTATGTACAATAAGGAAGAAAACAATTTCCAAAAATTTACCATAGAAACTAAGATCTCAGTAATCGGCAGAAAATTATAACCTGTTATAACAAGATGATCAATTTTTCAATATCTTGCCAGCAAAGATGTAGGTACCTTATTACTGGTTTTTCGTATGTTTAACTGATGTTATAATGCTGTGTTTATGGTACGTGTTTTCAGTGCTGGAGAAACCTGAAACCCATATTTTTACAGTAATACTCTATCCTAACGTAATATAAAAAAAGCAAATTTTTAATCATAACTTCCATACCGGTTTTATTTTATTCAAAGGGCCTTCCAATGACATGTCATAAGCTCCATCGTTTCATTTAAAAAAAATAAGTTTTCAACCTTGAAAATTTATAAAACATTTAAAGGCGAAATTTTTTGTTGGTAATTAAAAAAATAATTTTCACCGTTTTAATCCACAGATTATGATTTTTTAAACCGTTTAAGAAGTAATATCACGTCATTTTATAGTTATTTTTTTGGACTGAAATTTAAATAAATTACCACCTCAAATGGTTTTTCGCACGTACCGAGCGAACGGGTGGGCGGATTTTAATTTTCTTTCACCAAAATTCATTATTTTTTGAGTCGGGGTAGGCGTAGCGGCGAGGGTGAGTTCCACCCCTTTGAAAATAATTTTAAAAAGGTTCCCCTCGAAAATGGTCTACGTGCCTGCAAACAGAAATACGATGGGACTGATAGCTGTCGAGTAATAAATGCGGTAACTTTTCAAACGATCACCCGGTAAGACTAAAAATAGCTTCTTTAAAAAATCTAACGGTAGAATAGGTCGAATAATAAATTAAACGTATAAAAATATATCATTAAATCAATAAATAATCTTCTTACAATTATATCCACGCAGTGGTGAAATAGTATCATGTTTCCTTTTCACCCAAATCACATTTAAAAAAAAAAAACTTTCGTATCACGTCCCTACCTATCAATACTTGAGCTTATTCGGTGAATTAATTATCTAATAGAAAAGTCTTTCTAAACTAAAAATATTTTGGAATATAAGTATTTAGAAAGTTTTGATTTTATTTTACTTTATATTTTCGTTTTGTTTTAATTTTACTTTATAATTTTCTTTTAAATGATGTGTATGAATTTTTCGTATAATAAATAAATCATATATAGAACACAAGCTTACTACATAAATCGAGATAAAGTTTTGAACACGTTTAGGCATATACAAAATGTACTTTTTTTATTAAAATTGAAATTAATACGCGTTTTGATGTGATTTCTATTTTAATATGAGGTTTAACGAGATTTTATGTATATTAAGGACAGAGGCTATAATCGGTCGTTAACAAATTACGCCTATCAGTCAGTACCTCGGGGTGTCACTGTCGTGGTTAAATTGGCGTAGTCTAAAATATCATTCTAATTTTAATTAAAATAAATTAAATTCTTCTGAATTTTAGACAAAAATATAGTAATTAATATTTTTATTACGTATTGCATTTATTTGTTATCACCGTTAAATACTTATAAAGAGAGCTCTGTTACATGAGAACGGGGTTTTTCTGTATATATATATATATATATATATATATATATATATATATATAAAATAATAATAATAATAAATGTACTTTAAAACACTGTAATCGTGAAGTTTTATGTTTATATCTCGATTATTGAAATAAAACTCAACAATATTACAATCTGTAGAAATGAAACTATTAAATAATTAAGTATAAATTATGTAATTAGTATCTTTATCAGTAAGTATTTTTAATCTAAAAAGTAACTTAACAACGGTAAGAAATAAAAACAGCGATATATTTTTAATAAATAAGTCTATTCTGCTGTTAGGATTAAATTTGCTATATTATTTATTTATTCATTTTTACTGCATTTTAATTTTAATTTTTTAATTAATAAATGAATTTTTTTTTCTTTTTTAGGTAAGTCGTTGGCATTTATAAAATCTGATCGCTACATGTTTGTATTTCAATGACGTTTAAAAGAAATATAGAGTCAAGTTTCTATTAAGTAAGTAAATATGTCCTGTGAATTTAATACCGTAATTTATAAAACTAATATCTACAAAGGTGTCTTGAATTTTTGTATTTAAAGACGAGAATTAGTTGGTAGAAGTAGTTGCTCTTGCGGAAACACGCTGCTGACCGATAAGATTACCCTCAGCCGTTTATCTCTGAAGTAATGTAACAATTAACTCCTTCAAGATCCTGTTCTGCGGATTACTGTTCTGATAAAACTGTAACTTTGCTAAACTGTAAGTTTAGCATCAGGAATTGTTCTAAGCGATTCAGATATTGTGATATTACCTTCACAACTGGACTTTATTACCTTCATAACTGAAACGATATTTTTTAATATATTTCGTTTTTTGTTCTTTTTATTTTTCAGCATTTATAGTATATAAAATTCAACAGAATGATCTCTCTGATTTGAAGCTTAAATAAAAACGTCAACGTAGACTTTTTTCGAAAGAAAGAAAAATACTTACTTTTTTTGTTTTTTTTTTTTATTTTCGTCAATCCATTTTAAATAATTTATTAGCTAAACGGTTGACCTCATGAGGTGAACGCTCTTGAAGCCTCGCCCTGTAGTAATGAAGCCCTTATATAGTGATAATCTCCGGTCGGTGCGATTTTACTTACGTATAAAGGCTTCTGCCGTCAGGTTTTTCCGAAAGATGCGATCGAACGGGATTAGATATATGATGAGCAAACGGGCCACGGAATGTCATCGCGTAGCGAGGTGAGGGCGTCCGGTAAAATTCCGGGCCGACAGCTTCCGTAGATATTCACGCCGTGCATACGGTAGATTCATCTTATTGAGATCGTGCATTTCTAAATCGAGTTACGGAGGAATTTGCACAACAGCACTTGATACCAACGGGATTTACGTTTTCGTCTTAAAAAAAAAAATAATACCGTTTTCCAAATTCTGTAATAATTTACTTAACGATTACAGCTCTTTGTGTAGAGGTCGCACATGGAGTTGTCGAGGATCGATACCGACAATTGTTCTTGTTGACGCGAGCCCGACAAATGAGACTGAACTTCGCCGTAGAGGGCAACAACATCGGCTGGGGAACCTTTTCCAGGATGACTTCATAAGATGTTTGGGAGTCGGGACGGTCACGTTCCTGAACAATTGTAATTTTATATGAATGGAACTTAAGAGGTTGTTGAGCTTTCCTTACGTTCCGATTAAACGTTCTCAATATTAGAATAAGCGTGACCGCCGAAACTTCGTGAAAATCTAGTAACTGCCTGCTTCATTGCTTCTGGGATCGCCGAACGATTTGTTCCTTTTTAACGCTGAACTTTTCTTTCTGAATTACAGAGAAAGAATGCGATTTTGCTCTCAGGAGCTCTTAAGTGTCTACCCGTTTCAAAATGCTTGAACCATTTATCCTCATTTTTAAGAAAATTTCGATTACAAATGCACGATCTTCATCGTTTCATGCTACGATGACGTGGTTTATCCTACTTAAAGACATTATTTTATCCTGTCCGCTACCATTATTGCCTGTACGGCAGCAGTTTTAAATGTGGAAAATCATTCAATCGAACCCGGGAACAGGGAAAGAGTTGTCAAAAAATCAAATCAATCTATCAAAAAATGACTTTACTCGTAAAATTACTTTAAAATTTGTTTTTAGTTTCCGGGTTACTTTGGCTCCCTTCACGGTCAAAATTTCGTCGATCGTTTGTAAGATAAGAAAAATCTTTTAAAGATACTCTTATTCTTTTGGTAATACTACTTACAGTTTACGTTCGCTCCAGATTTTATCATTATAAAATCGGTTTTCTGCGGTCATTATCTTATAATGACAACGTAACTTCAGTAACGTTGATTTATCTTTTTACAAATTTTTTTTCTTTACCCTGTTCAAAAAAACCTTATCGATTTTGTATTAGTAAGTTTATAATTTCAAAGGCCGGTTTGTTTGTGTTACTTTAAAACTTTATATAATTGTCTTTAAAATAAGTAATTTATCTAAGTTAAATTCTATTTTATCCCTTTTAAACGTCACATTAGGTTAAACGCGCTTTAATTTCATCTTTCCGTACGTACTTCTTGTTAAATAATTAATTTCCTTTCTTTAGTAAATCTACTATTACGTAATTTAAACCTCCTTCTGAAAGCTCTGTGGAATTTTATTTTTAAAATGGCAGTCGTAACTGTTATGACGTAGTTTTCCTACCTCATATCCGGTTTAATCTTAATTCTAACGTTAATGAAGATTGTATTGTACTTAATGTACTCTCACGTTTTTAAGTTTATTTAAAATACATACTTTTATGTATTTAAATTTTTTATGCTATATTATTTTTCAGCTTTTTTTAAAAATAAAATTCGCATTAAAAATGCGATTTTTTTTCAGAATTAAATTAGTTATCTTGTATTTTGCGATGGAAAAAAATGAAAAGTTTTAATTTTTCAAACCCCTTTTGTAATGCGATAAATTATTTTACAATAAATTTTTTTAACTTGTTTGTAGGCGCTCAAAATACGAGTATAAATTTATTTTTTCATTTTATGTTGCGGCTGTTAAATCTATAACAAACTACTTCGAATCGCTTCCAACAAATTTTAGTAATTCATCGTTGAAAAATAAATTAATAAAAACTTATAAATTTATGTTTTGGTTAAGCCAGTTAAGTCTCGCTCTCTTAAATATATGTATTTACGAATCTTACGCTCGCATGAAATCTGATCCGGTTCTCCTTTAACGTTTTATCGGTCGTTTGCCCCGATCAAATAAAGCTGTACTAAGCATCTCTGAGATTTCCAGATTATCGTGCTTCTCGCTCACTCAAATTATCGATCGAGGTGGTTTTCTGATAGGCGATTGTTTTATAATATTGCAGCCTATTGTATTCACGTAAGGAATTTTAGTTCACCTTTAAACATCTTAAGAGCTGAATTACATCGATTATCCTATCAAACCTTTAGCTTTAGAAATAGGTATGACTTTTTTGAACCCTAATTGTCAATTTAAATTTATTTGTGAATTTACTGTTTAATCGTGTCCGGTTGTAATTAACCCGGTAAAATTATACAAAAATACTGCAGACGTTTGCCGGGAACGAATATTTAAGCGAGTGGGTATTTCGATGAGAATCGTAATAAAAATTTCATTTCTTTCCCGACAACTCCGCAGTGGAGATAAAAATTACGTGAATTAAAATTAAATTACCGATTAAAATTAAACGAAGTAATTACAAAACAACTGTTTGATGGTAGCGTAACTAAATATCGAGGGTAATTAACACGAACGACGGAGAAAATTTTACGGGCAGCGCGTCACCGGTCAGGTCTGACTAAAACTTTGTAATCGTGTTTAAATAAACACGGTTACGTCCGTGCTGAAGGTACTGTAATATGCCGCGCTAGCGGCTAGACCCTTTTTTGTTTCATGTAACTCCTTTTACGAGTAATCGTAACCTTTGTATACATTATTTTTAATTAATTTTATTATCTTAAAAATTTTATTAATTAAAAACAAATAAGTTTTACTATTAATTTTGCGATCAGATTTCTTCTTGTTTAAATTTAATTAAGTTTTATCGATAAATATTTGTCTTAATCTGATGTATGTTTATGAAAATAAGATTGGAAGGTATAAAAAGATCAAAAACCGTTCACAAAAATTGAAATATAAAATAAGTCTCGTCGTTAAACGCAAAGGAATTAATAAGTAAATTAATTACAAAAACAGAATATTTACGAAACATTAAAAAGTTTATTAAAAAAAAAAAAAACTTAAAAATGATACAAGTTTTAGACAGTTCTAGTGAAAAGTTACATTAAATACTAAACGTTGCTAAATAACTTAAAATCGCTATTCTCTCTACCCGTCGGTTTTTTATATATTTTTATAAACCGGTAGAAATATTCTTCGTAATTCCCCCAAATTTTTTGTTTTATTTATTTTTTCTTTTCGAATAGCCCGTTTAGAAGGCACGCTTAATCAACTTTTTAGCCTGTGCTTCTTTCATTATTCTAGAGTGGTGTTCTTTGACTTCTTGAGTCCATTTTCTCCCTCTTCTACAAGTGAGTTTTCCCTCTCCTGAAACTCTAATTCCTGTATTGTTTTTCTGAATGTGGCTCTGTCTTTTAAAATGTCTGAGTCTATTGAATCGTTTACTAGGTCATCGTCTATTTCTTTAAGCCAGGTTATCTTGTTCTTGTGAGCGTTTAGTCGGGTGAAGATCTGTTTTGTTAGTCTGGTGTTCTCCATTCTGTATATGGTGTCCGTAGAATTGCATTCTTCTTTTCCCGAGTGCATCTGTTATTTTTTCTATTTTGGAATATAATCTGTCGGTTTGATCTTTGTTTATAATCTAGTACCGTGTTGTTTTTCGGGCCTAATATTTTCCGTAAGATTCTTCTCTCTATTTTCTCTGTTCTCTCTACGTCCTGTACTTTATGTAGTTTCAGCGTTTCAGCCGCATATAGTATTTCCGGTCTAAGTACCGTTTGGTAGCGTCTTAGTTTGGTGTTCCAGGAAAGGGATTTCTTGTTGTAGGTATTTTTCGCGATATTGTATGCTTTTTCTATTTTGAGTAATCTGTTTTCTAGAGCTATTTTTTCAATATTGTTTTGCGTTATCCATTCTCCTAGGTATTTAAAACTGTCAGCTCTGGCTATTTTATTTCTGTTTATTTTAAGATGTTGCGGCGCGTTCTTGATGTTTGTAATGTATTGTGTTTTCTCAAAGGAGATCTGTAAGCAAGCCTTAGCCGCTTGTCTTTGGAGTTCTGATATTTGTCCTTGCGCATGTTCTATCGTATCGGTGATTAACGCCATATAATCGGCAAAAGCTAAGCGGTCTATAACAACTCTCTTGTTTTTCGTTCCGAGATGTAGGCCTTTGGTGTTAATCGCCTTTCTCCATTCTCTAACTATCTTCTCTAAAACGCAATCGAACAATAACGGTGATAAGCCATCTCCTTGTCTTACTCCTGTTTTATTTTTAAACGGCACGGAGTGTTCTCCCGTGAATTTAACTTTGGATGCGGTGTTTGTTAATGTGACTTTGATCAACTCTGTAGT
Organism: Lycorma delicatula; assembly: GCF_047948215.1. Lineage (NCBI taxonomy): Eukaryota > Metazoa > Arthropoda > Insecta > Hemiptera > Fulgoridae > Lycorma > Lycorma delicatula. The sequence continues at coordinate 154,949,272 of NC_134460.1, forward strand.
TTTACTGTCCGGTCCCAGTTCTCTTAAAATGTTGTTTAATGTGTCTCTGTCTATGGAATCATAGGCCTTCTTAAAGTCAATGAAAGTTATGACGTACTTTAAATTTCAGATTCTTTTAATATCCATCAGGCTTCTAAGGTTTAGTATTTGTTCTACGCATGACCTGCCCTTCCTAAACCCTCCCTGATATTCATCCAGTTGCGGGTCAAGTCTTGCCTCAGCCCTGTTTAAGAGTGCTTTGAAAAGGATTTTATAAGTCGGGTAGTAAGGATATTCCTCTGTAGTTGTTTGTGCTTGTTTTGGCGCCTTTCTTATGTAATGGATGTATTAACGCTGTAGTCCGCAATCATCTGGAAGTTCGTTTGTTTTCCAGATCTCCTGTAAAAGAGTTTTATTTTTATTTTCTTTTGTTTTATTTTTATTTATTTTGTTGATATTTCTTAGATTCATTTATTTTTTCTCCTCTTACTTATGATCGTTAAATAGTGTCCCTGTTCATCTAGTTTATATTTCTTCTTTTGTAGGTCGTTTTCTCTTTTATATTTTGTTAACTTTAATATTTTTTAAATGATTTATCTGTAAATTACGGTAAGAGTTTTAAAATGATGATTCCTCGTTATGAGTTAGTGAATTCCAATTATTCTGTGTTTACTTCCTCTGTGTTTACTTCCGCCGAGCATTTGAACGATAGAGAATATTGAATTCTCTTCTTTTTTCATTTACTGTTATTTTCTTCTGTAATATTAAGCGCTGAACTTTTTAATTAATTTATTTTTGTAAAAAATAAAGTTTAAAAAATTGGACCGAGTTGTTTTAATTAGGTGAAAAAACAGTTTTTACTGTTAAAAAAAAATATCTTTGTACTTCCTACTTTCACGTACATACATACATGCATACACAGATACCTACAACCCTGTATAGAGAAAACAAAACGGACGGGGTGTTGCTATATAGGCTATGTCGTGTTTTTCCAGATTGAAGAGGATCCTTTTGTGATTTTTCAACGCCCTGAACGCTTTTTGTTTGCTTGTTTGTTTTTCCTCTTCTACAGTACGCGGCTGTGTTGTTTGCGGTTGTGTCGACGTAGTACTTTTTCATGCTTCAGCAAAGTTTTTATCTTTTCGTTTCTAAAATTACTCTTTTCTAAACTTATAATATTTATCTTGATAACGTATCGAAATAACGATATTCTCTTAGCAAAACGTAAACGCTTTCGTTTTCTTTTGTAATGCCGATAGATGAATTTACTCTCTTATAAAAATTAGCCGATTATAGTTTACCGGTATTTCAACCGGTTCGATTCTACCGTTCTACCGATGGTCAGACCGTATGATTTTATTTTTCAAATCGGAGATAAATTGTGGACGTGTTAAAACTTTAACGCGTTGAAATTTTTATTTTTAAAATAGGAAGTAGAGACGGGCACCCGTAAGCAGAAAAAGTTAAACAAGAAAAAATCATTCAATTAATTATATTCCATGTGTGTGCGCGTGCGTTTGCACTTCTTTCCCACACACTCATATTGCATACAACATGTGAAAATTTAATTACAGGTATGCACCGGTAAAAAAAAATCATGAACTTCACATCGGTTGCTAATACTCTCGAAGTACTACAGTTTTGTATCTATAGACCGATATCGACGTTTTTCCCGTTTCTGGAAACAGTGGATAATCGATATTTTTCCAGAAACACTCTTCCGATGAATGCTTCGTGGCTCGACATATTTTCATAACTGATGAACCGCATTGTCCGGTCAATATTCAGAACTTTTTCTTCGATGAGAATCTTGTAATCGTTTCATCCTCGTTAATGTATCCATTAATCGCCAATCAGACGGTACCAGATCTCTAGCTTTTTCGCGTTTGGATCTTCGCTTAACATCTTTTTCCTCATCTTTGAATCATTTATACCATTCAAAAAAAATAAAATATTTTTTAGAGGCCGTCACCATATGCTTTTTTCACCATTTTTCCAGAAACACTCTTCCGATGAATGCTTCGTGGATCGACATATTTTCATAACTGATGAACCGCATTGTCCGGTCAATATTCAGAATTTTTCCTTCGATGAGAATCTTGTAATCGTTTCATCCTCGTTAATATATCCATTAATCGCCAATCAGACGGTACCAAATCTCCAGATTTTTCGCGTTTGGATCTTCGCTTAACATCTTTTTCCTCATCTTTGAATCATTTATACCGTTCAAAAAAAAAAAAATATTTTTTAGAGGCCGTCACCATATTTTTCACCAGCAATTTTTACAGATAATTGATGTTAACTAGGTGTTCTAAATTATATCGTTAAGTATTACGCTGAAAGTTATGGTAGGCCTTTATTTTATTGAAATTGCAGACTAAAAAAATCGTTTTATAAGCTTGAGGTTAAACGCCCTGATTCTAACCGAACGGTTCGCTGCGGAACCGTTCACGGAATTAATTTGTCATACCTCGTGTGTAAAATGATCAAAAGTACAGTTCATATGTAAGTTAAAGAAATTTGAAATGCTGATTTTAATCTACAACACATTGCCGTATGACGTACTCAATTAATGTAAAATGATCGATGAAGGTCGACTAAGTTTAAGCTATGCGGCTATATCGTATCCATCAAAGAGGGTGACTCCACCCCCCACCCTACTGCATTATCGGCTAATGCAGTACAACAAGGGAGACACATTGTGATTGCTAATCCAAATCCTAACGGTCAGGTATCAGTGTCGACTTAACTGATCCGATGTCGACTTTATTTTTAATTGTGAAACGGTGAATTTTAATCGTCCAAATATATTTTCTAGTTCTTATTATTTGTCGACCGATTTCTTAGTCGGAATTCGTATTTATCTGAATATGTAAATATATCTGGATGAATTTGAATTTTATGCCTTTTGAATGCTGTATTGCCTTTGAGTCGGTTCAGTTAATTAATGCTCTCTGACATGTACACATTGACACTCGCTACATCTCTTTAGGCGCTGAGGTTAAGAAGTGTTTATCGGGGTTGTGGAATAGCGATTAATTATGCGTTGCATAATTAAGCTTACGTCTGCGGTGTTTCTTTTTGAGCTTTAGATACTCTTGAAAGGTTATACAGGGAATATTTGATGAGAACTGTTGAATTATTTTGGTAAACTAGGTCGATGCATGTTGTGCGATAAAATATACTGTACGTATTGATAATTTTGGAAATTGCTACTTGCATTTTATCTAATATATACTCTTGTGTCTATCTATATATATATATATATATAAAAATTAACATTGTTATATTTTGTTAGGAACTATATAATAAAATATGTTTACTGGAGAATTTTTTTTAATATATATACATACTAGCCGGGAAGTCACCGTACCCCCTAAAGTTAGAACTAAAAATTTGTAATAAAATGAAAAAATGCGAATTAATTCTTTTATTTAGACAGTCGATACGTAGTATTAATTCTAATATTCCAGTGAATCTGTGTGAATTGTTGCACGCACAATTCTATACGTCGCCACGTCCTGTGTGATATGCGCGACGGAGCATTTCTGGTGTTACGTTACGGAAGGCGTCCTTCACAGCGTCACGCGATTCTTCATTTGTGGTGTAGCGACGTGCAGATACGTGTGCGTTGATTATTCCCCGTAATGAATTGTCCGGTGAGGTGAGATCAGCGCTTCATGGTGGCCATGATAACGGAGCTGGTGACGCTGAAGAGTACTGTTGTGGCCGATCCAACGCCCCGGGAATTTTTCATTCAGAAACGCGCAGACTGATGGAGAAAAACGTGCAGTTGCTCCATCCTGCTGCAACTATACACGTTTCATGAGATACTTCTCTTGGTGCTGTGGTATTAACCGTGCCCCAAAAATCTCTAAATAAGTGTGTGAATTCACCGACCCGTCGTCCAGTACATATCATGACGTGCGTAGATTTCTTTCCGATTTTGTCGCGTAATAAGGATTTTCTTTCGCTCAAAATAACACATTTCTGGCACGCGAACGCGATAGATTGAAAATTCGTCGGTAAAAGCACCTTTCTACGGTCCGCTGCAACGGAAAATTTTTCTAATAAAGCCCGGCAGCATGGAGCGTGACGTTTCATGTCTGCATCTGCAGTTCATAAACTGTCGGTTTGACCGTCGGACGAAATGGCTTCGCTTTCAATTCCTTTTTCATCCGATCTTGAGTTGTCGTCTGCAGTATACGAAGTTCAGCTGACCGTTTACCGGTCGATTTCATCGGATATTGTTCAATGGAAACCGCAACAACAGCGCATATTTCTAATCGCGATAAATTTCGTCCACTCTGCGGCAAATCTTTAATACTGTCTAATGCAAACGCGCGTTTCTCCCGAGCCAACATTGATGCTTTTCGTTGTGGCGGCTTATTAAAGCGTTGCCGAAACATATCACCGATTAGCTTCATTATTTGATTCGTATGTTGCCGTTCATGAACCCAAACACTTGTCACTAACCGCTCCTCGACGCTGTAACTACTTGTGTCAGCCATTTTAGCACGACTCTCTTTAGAGTCGTGCTAAAATGGCGAGTAAAGTACTCAGAGTAAAAGTACTCAGAGTGTATAAGTTTGTAAAAATCTGTTAACAAACGACCCCAACGAAAATACCGTATGTCCTAAACACATATTCTAACTCATATTTTTCGTTAACTTTAGGGGTACGTTGACTTCTCGATCCACTCTTTACAAAAGAAAAAAAATACATGCGATATTTTTTTTCGTATTTTGTTGGAATGAAGAAAGAACTAATAGTAAGGACCGTTAATGTTTTATTTACGAATTAGAATTGTAATATTTAATGTTCTGTAACTACTGAGTATCTATATATAATACGCTAAAAAAAGACGACGATTGTGCACCGTTTATAAGACGCTATCAACACAAACATCCATAAATGTCATTTTTCTGGGAAGGGAATTGCCCCTGGGTTTGCATCAAACAGATTTAAGACTATAAAAAAGTGTTGAAAGTGCAAAAAGGTTATTTAAATTCTTTTCACTGGCTCATTGATGCGTCCTATCGACACCTTCGCAGGCCGTATGTATATTTCAATAATTGTACAGCTGTGTTTTCATGGGTTGCGAAATTTTCGCACGGGTCCGCTTGTTGTCATTAAAGGATGAGAAAAAATCGAGAACATCTCTAGTAATTTTACTTAATATATCTATTTATTATTATTTTCTTAGCCGTAAACATTCGATTGCACTGTGGCGTTATTAGTGAATCTATTTTTCGTAAAGATATTAAGAAACGTTTCTTGGCTGAGTGTTTTGGATACATAATGTCGTATATTATTGTTTCAATAAATTTGTACTTCGCTGTTCAGAATATAAGCTTACAATATTATATTAGTGTTTTTGTTTTGTTATCTATCTTTTTAAATATGAGAATGAAGTGTAATTAGGTGATGTGCAAAAGCTATTTCTTTGCTTTCTGTCCGTGATAAAAACATAGATATTTCTCAATATACAAGATAATTAAATTTTTTAGTTTTAATCCTTCAGGTTATCGCAACGAGAAAGACAAAAGGGTTTCACTTCGGGAATTCAGAAAAATAAAAAAAATTATACGATCCGAAATACTATAAAATGAGATTAAAAAGTTTCAAATTTTGATTTCAGGGTTTTATATCGTTAATTCAGATAATGAAATCGGAAGGATTAACAGAATTGTAATATACTGTATCTTCAAAACACACTTACTGTTTATTATCTTTCATAACTTTTCAAATAATTAGTGATTTTTGTCTTTATTTCAAGAAGTTCATAAAGTCGATCCAAAAAATACTCAAATAGAATCTTGCAGTAAAGATCTGGCAGACGGTTTAACAGTTCGATCGAATGCATCCGCTTTTCATTTATTTTGTGGTTCTTTTCCTGTTTAGCCTTCAGTAATTACCGTTCGGGTAATACTTCAGAGGATGATTTGTACGAGTGTAAATGAAGTGTAGTCTTCTACAGTCTCAGTTCGACCGTTTATTTTGTGGTTGAGAAAAGGTGTATTTACTACTTCATTGTACGAAGTAAAGGAAGTATTGTGATCTCGAAAAATTTCGGTTTTCAGATGTCAACGGAAATATCAATTTTCACCATTCCTTAATTCATTTTGACTAGTTTCAGCGTGACGTCTGTACCTACATACGTATCTCGCATAACTCAAAAACGATTAACCATAGAATGTTGAAATTTTGGATTTAGGTCTATTGTAACATCTAGTTGTGCACTTCCCGTTTTATTGAAATCGACTGGACCAAAAGTGTCCAAAAAAGTACAAAATTTGGATTTTCAACTTTTTTTAAATGCAGTAGTAAGCCCCTCATTGAGAGCTTTTCAACGATATATCATAAGTAGTACTTATTTTCATCGGTTTCAGTATTAGAGGCACATAAAATTTAATTAATGAAGTATTTGGGGCTTACAAGGGGAAGGCACATAGGTTCGAGTCAGACTTAATTTGCTTTTTTTTTTTTAACTTTTTTTTTATTCAAATATATTGATTTATTAATAATTATTAACCTCTGATTGTAAAAAAGTTTTACGATAAATAAGAATTCAACAATTTAAAAAAAAATTCAGAAGTTATTAATGAAATAAAATTTTATGTACTTTTCATTTGAAAAAAATGTGTATATGTAATTTAATAGGCGTAAAAGGAAGTCATGTGGTGTCCACATCAGAGTTTTATCGTACGGAAGCCTGCGCGATTTTTCAGATGGTTCTTTAGTAACTGGAAAAATAGCAGTTTTATTGCTCGGAAAATATTTTAAAGCTGCTTAACTTATAAACGGTGCTGATATTATCCTTAGTAAATATAATCCAATTTCCCGAGAATTTGTGGGGAGAATGAATCTGCCGCCTGGAGCCGACTAAAAGCGATGTTTTTAAAATTATTTTTGCGGTGTTTTTACGGGAAGATCTCTTTCTTATTAATTTACTCTTCCTTTATTTTCTACTCTTAACTTCACAAATTTTCTACAAAACTTCGAGGGTGTTTTGGCCAGATGCTTATCGAATCCGCTCTTATATGTACCTATAAATTTGTAATTATTCGTTTTAAGGGAATCTCTAGCGGCAGAGGTACAATTTAGCGACTGTTTTTTACCTACCCGGAGTAAAAGCTCGGGATGAAGTGCTTAATAAATGAAGCCTCTTAATTTTTCTAATACGATGACCATACTGCGATTCGTATAAGAAAAATAAGATTGGATTAACAAATTGGTGCCCGTGCCCTTGATTTTTTAGGGTAATTGTTCATAAGTCAAATTGAATATATATTAAATTTATTTTCTCGTAATTTCTATATAACAGTAAAAGATTTTCCGAATTCATTATGAAGAAATGTTAAATGAAACGTTATTAAGTGATGCTTTTAAATTATGATTGACAGAAAATTAAATTATTAAGGACATTTTAAGTTTCTTAATTTAGTCGTTAATGACGAAATACATTTTATATTTCAGAAATGTTAAGAACTCAAAATTTATTGTTTCCATTGAAATTAATATTTTTCTATTGCACCGTAAAATTTAATTAATATTATTCAGGAAATTAATCGATTGTTTTATTATATATTGCGATTTATTTACTTTTGTTCGTGTAATATTAAATTTATTTGAGAGAATGTAAGCTAATTTTGTACATTCTCGTTAGCTGTGGAATGTTACCCTTATTTGTTATCGCGGTATGACTACAGAAGTCGATAAACTTAATATAATATCAAAGGATGACATTAATTCCATTTGAATTTAATTAGTGTATATTGTTTGTTGCTACCTCACTTGTTATATATAATTATCGTACGATATACGACATCGATGCAAAATAACGTAAATCGAATTAAATTTTTGTAAATGTATTGTCCTATATGATAATTCAGTTTTATTTGTTATAAGTTTTCGTTTTTTAAAAAGTTTTATTGTCTCGTTTACCTTTGTTGTTTTACTATAGTACTTGTTTTTCTTCTTATACAATAAACTTTCGGAGTCTGTTAAAAAAGTAAAAGAGTTCTCTTGTGACTACTGAACATGTCATTCGTTAAAAGTTTTCTTTTCCGTTAATGTACGCTATTGTTGTTATTTATTGTCATCTTTTATTCTGAGTTTTTGCTTTCGTAATCGTTCTATCTACTTCGGAATCTCCGTGTTCCATTGTTGTATTTTATGAAATTATTATTAAATTCACTTCGTAATTTTACAATCGTCACAAAAAAATCTTGTTTATTCCTACTCTGTGCTTGAAATAGTTTCTGACGCTATAAATTTGTTTTTCTAATTTAATGTGTAGATTTACCTCGTAGGATCTTGACCGTTATTTTCTCCCCGCCCAGTCAAACAGATTAACGAAAATCATAAAAAGATTCTTATCTACCATTTTATCGGCTGCTTTTATCACTTAGATATAAAATTATTATTCGTAGTAGATCATTAACTCATAAGAATACTATGACCTCTGTATTAATAGATTTTTATATACCAGGGTTATTTTTTTTTCAAGGTCCGATCGGTCACGAAATTAAAACCACAGTGAAAATAAAAAAATTTTTATTTGTAACAAGTACTTACATAGTTACGCTATTTCTCTACATAGTCGCCACTCCGATTTAAGACATCTGTCGTAGCGTGGTACCAACTTTCCGATACCCTCGTCATAGAAAACGGAGTCGCCTGTGTTTTCAGCCGTGTTTCTACGCCGGTCTGCAGCTCGATGTCTGTGTCAAAATGTTGTCCTCCTAGCCAGTATTTCATGTGAATAAAGAGGTGAAAATCGGATGGAGCCAAGTCCGGGCTGTACGGTGGGTGATAAAACACTTCCCAACGAAAACGCTGCAGGAGCTCCTTTGTTACAGCTGCAGTGTGCGGCCGAGCATTGTCATGGAGAAAGACAATCCCTGATGACAATATTCCTCTCCGCTTATTCTGAATCACCCTTCGTAGACGTTGAAGGGTCACGCAGTTTGAGGCTGTAGTGATGGTCGTGCCACGTTCCGTTAATTCCACCAATAGAACTCCATTCCGGTCCCAGAACACAGTAGCCATACACTTTCTGTTGGAGAAGGTTCGCTTGAACTTCTTTGGTTCACTCGTACTGGGAGAATGAGAACGCATCCACTGTTTTGATTGTTCTTCAGTTTCGAAATGGACCCATGTCTCGTCCCCTGTGACAGTTTTGTTCAAAAAATCTTCTCCTTCATTGCGGTAGGGCTGGAGAAGATTAGAATCTTCTCATTGTTTTGTGATGGTCGGACAGCATCTTGGGACCCCATCTCGCACACAGTTTGCGGTACTGAAGTCTCTCACTCACAATGGTGTAGAGAGCTGACCTTGAAATTTCAGGAAACGAAACACTCAATACAGAAATTGTGAACCGACGATTTTCTCGAATCGCCTCATCCACTCGCTCAACGAGATCATCGGTCGACACTCGCTTCCTTCCCTGACCGCCTGCATCATGAACATCTGTACGTCCTGCTTTAAGGTTCCTGCACCATTGTCGCACTTTGCTGTCACTCATTGAAGTTTCACCGTACACATTACTTATTCGTCGATGAATTTCGGCCGCATTACACCCCCCAGCCTGAAGAAATCGAATTACCGCACGCTCTTCAAACTTGGAGGGAGATGCTATTGTTGTAGACATGTTTACGTGCTAGCTGCGTGTTCAGAACTAAACGAAGAGACGCGGCGTAATTGAAGGCCACAGTAGAGACGCTGCACAACACATATGCGCAAAGGTTCATCCGATTTTTGCGCGGGTTTTTATTTCGCGACCGATCGGACCTTGAAAAAAAAATAACCTTCGTCCTATAAGTCTCGTTAAATCAAATCTTTATCGTCGAGTATTTAGCTGTCGCATTGTAAACATACAGCTACGTTTTTATCGAAGCTGTAACCCTTTCAAAACAGGTTAAAAATCGAGGGCTGGCCTTATTCTATTTTCGAATCGCTTTTCTGTTAATTGGTTGCAATATTTTTAACAGGCTGGTTTTTAAACGTTATTATCTAATAATGAAATTTATTAATATATTTCAGTAATTCTATTACTGATATTCAAAAAATAAAACCAAAACCGTATAAAAGTATAATTTAAATAAATAACTTTACTACCATGTGAACGAAAAAAATCTATGTTTTACGTTTTCAAAATTGTATTCATTTTAATTATTAAATCGATAACATTTCGGAAACTGTTATAGTTCAGCCAAATTATGTTTATTTAGTAAAATTTCAAGCGGGCTTTCTGTATTATGAACAAATTGACGTCATTGTTCAGTTGTGGTTTCAAATTTCCCGTGCTACAACGGAAATCGTTACCGTCCTAATCGAATTGTCGACGTTCTGATACCGAATCTGGGAAAGAAGTTTGAATGTTGAGCCGGTTTTTCTTATTGTTTTTTTTTTTTTGTTTGTGAAAAAGAATACTGCGTTTTCAGCAGTTAGCAGTTATTACTATTGAATAAATAATGTAGTATTTTTTTTATTTGCGAGTTGTTTACAGCTTACTTGTGCCGTTTCTTACATCCCGAAGGCCGTTTTTATCTCTGCTATATTTTCTCATAAACCTCTTTTTCCCCATTACATCCACAATAACATCACTACTTTTTGCTTTCCCGTCTAGATAGCCTACAGCTCTAGAAGGGTAAGTATTATAATCGGTCCTATTTGGGCATATGCGGTTTTCACCGGATCTTGACGTTTTCACACCTAAGAAAACCAAAAAACCGGATGGAACTTTTCCCGATGTTAATATAGGTGTGTTCGGTGTAGTTTCTAAATCATCTTATATCAACCGGCTATCACCTTATATCGACCGATTTTTTACCAAACTTTATATATGGGGCATTGATGCCATTAAATTTTCAATTTAACGGTCAAGGGGATGAGGCTCTGTAGACCACGGCCACTCTCAGTACTCGAGATTTCGCCTAATTAAGGTCATATTTTTTCTTAGCTGCATTTGTTAACGACCAAAAATAACAATATTTGCAAAATTGCAATCCGCCCAAAAAAATGCTGTTACAGTCGTCTGCTATGTTGTGACGTTACAGGTAAACATTAGAATTAAATAAATTAATAATATTTAAAGTGTAAAAACGTAATTCGGTGTGGCCGGGTCTCGAACTCGATCGTCTGGTTGACTCGATATCTAGTGCGTTAAGCCTTGCGACTGCACCAGACTGCCGACCGTACAAACGAAATTTGTTTTATGTAAGTTGTGAAATTTCATTAGTCTGGTTAGTGGCGCCTGTCGCCGCTAGTACCGCCACACCTGCGCGAATTAAATACGGAAATGCGGAGGCGCCTTAGTTTTAATCATTGAATTAAATAAACGATAAAGTATTATATTTAAATAAAGTGATAAATAGGAGGGTAAGTCAATTATTATCCGCAATTTAGTTATATTTTTGTTTATGTTATTAGTACTGTCGTGTTGCGTAGATGGCGCACGCGTGGTTTAATTGTTATGTCTGTGCAGGTTTGATGCTGCTAGGTTAGTTTCATTATCGCTGCCCTGCCGTTATCCATGGCCGCTCCGTTTTCTGTTTGCACCAAAGAAGAGCAACGTTCAATGATCCAGTTTTTGTGGTGGGAAAGTGTATCAGGGGCCGAAATTCATCAAAGTCTTTCGCTACAGTACGGGAACAGTGTGCTGCCGCAACGGAGCGTCTACAAATGGATTGAAAAATTGTCGCACAAGTGTTCTGCACGACGAAGGAGTCGGGCGACCGTTTACCGTCACAAATGAGGAAAACACTGAGCGTGCACGCGACATAGTTTTCTTAAACACACGAGTAGCTGTCGATTAAGCGGCATATCGTCTGCAAATTAGTCACGGTTTTGTCTACGATATCATATCGTCCGCAGGAAAACTGATTGTTACGGTTTTTTGGGACTCACAGAGCCCGGTACTGGAACATTATGAGGATAGGGACACGACAATAAACAGTGCGCGTTACAGTGAGATGCTTACTGCCAAGCTGGAATCCTGCGATTCGAAGCAAACGCCGAGGACTACTGTCGAAAGGTGTTGTGTTGTTGCACGACAATGCCCGTCCACATACTGCTGCCCGCACTGCTGAAACGCTCCGAAAACTCAACTTTGAAGTACCGACTCGACCTCCGTATAATCCTGATCTTGCCCCTTCTGACTACCACTTGTTTGGTCCACTCAATGAGGCATTAAGGTTTACCTTTAACCTTCTTCCTTTATTTCCTTCATTATATTCCTTTTTTTTACTCGTGCCTTGTAATCTCTTAGTTTCCTACATGAATCGTTCTGAAGTCACGAACGTCTCAAAAAAATCTATCCGGGTAGCTAAAATCTATGTCTCAGCATCTTATGCAGGTAAACGCCTTTCTCGGATGGAATTCCCAATTCTTCTTTTAGTCTCGCTACGATTTATCGTTAGATCGTAAAATTGACTTTAATATCTCAGTAATGTTTTCCTCTTATTTAATTTTGTTCTCTGTTTCTGTTTTCTTCCGCTTTTCTTATTACTCACCGCGTACTTTGTGAAAACATATATTCGTTGATTTCGTCCCGGCAACCTAACAATGCGTTTCATCCCGGTAAATACATTGTTACTTCATTATACGAAGTAATGGAAGCATTATGATCGCGATAAATTTCAGTTTTCAGATTTCAACGGAAATATCCGTTTTGATCATCCCTGAATCAATTTTTTAATCGGCGTGACGTCTGTACGTCCGTATCTATCTTGCATAACGCACAAACGATTAGCCGTAGGATGCTGAAATTTTGAATGCGGGACTATTGTAACATCTAGTTGTGCACCTCCCCTTTTGATTGCAATCGAATGAACCAAAAGTGTCCAAAAAAGCCCAAAATCCAAATAATTGGATTTTGGAATTTTCTTAACTGCAGTAATAAGCCCTCGTTGAGAGCTTTTTAATGATATCATAAGTAGTACTTATTTTCATCGGTTTCAGTATTAGAGCTAAATAAAATTTTAATTAATGAAAAATTTGGCTCTTACACGGGAAGACACATCGGTTCGAATCAGATTCCATCTCTTTTTTTTGGTAACTTTTTTCTTAATTTAAATATATCGATTTATTAATAATTATTATCCGATTGTAAACAAGTTTTACGATAAATAATAATTCAATAATAATAATATTAATAATAAAAAAAATTATGAAAAAATATGAAAAATATTAATGAAATAAAATTTTATGTACTTTTCATTTTAAAAAAAAATTGAATGTAATTCAATAGTCGTACAAGGAAGTTATGTAGTGGTGTCCGCATCAGATTTTTTTATTACAATTTTTTTTCTATCACTTTCCTTATCGTATTCTTCAGATACTGAAACGATATGATCCTGCAAACAAAAAGCTATGTAAATAATAAATTAGTATTACACACCTAATTATAAAATTGTTATATGAAAATATTTTATAAGAGTAACAGAAATACGAGTATAATTTCCTCGTAGAACACAGCATATTGGTTTTTTCCAGTATATATAAAATTTTAATACCACGGATTTTTTTGTGCTTCAATATGTTTAATAAAATGTCTTAATCGTAACAACTGTATGCGGCGTCTGCTTCGATGTTTGTGTAGGGTTATCGCAGTTGAGAATTTTCAAAGGTGTCTGCAGAGTACATCCCTGCTCTAGTTTACCGCGTTGCTCTCCTACGTCCAGTTTTTTTTTTCTTATACACAAATCTCAAAACTTTAGTGTAAATCATTTCAGTTATTATTGGTGAAACGTACCGTTTCAGTGAATTTTAATGTTTCTAAGATATTCTTCAATTTTGTCCTTTTACATTTTTTTAAGTATTCTTTACATAATATACGATATTCGTTGAAAGCTCGTGGAAGCTGCAACAGAGCAAAAATAAATTAAAAGTACTGGATTCGTTTTTCTTTGTTATGCTGTAATATCGAACGGCGGCGTCGCGTTGATGATACCGAAATCCCCGTCTCGATAAATTATAATTATTAATTTTTTAATTTTCAGTTTCTTAATTATTTTGTTTGTAATTATTTTATTCGCATTATCCTTCTCGATAAAGAAAAAACTGATCGTTTTTCCTTATATATAAAATATATATTCTTCCCGTTGTATGTATCAACCGTATCTGTGTAATTAATTTCACGTAATTTAAAATAGAACGTAGTTCACATACGCGCTAGATAATCTTCGGTTGACTTAGTGGTGGTTACGCTATTTGTCTGGTTCGGTGTTAGTTATGAAGATCTTCCTCGGCATTGTGATCGTTACAGTCCGATTAATCATTCGCCCTCTCGGCTTTATGTTAGTAAGTCGATGCTATATATCATCGCGAAAGGTACAGCTTTGGGGATATGCATCAAGATTAACGTTTGAATTGGAATTAGAATTATGTATTCACAGACCTTACCGTAACGGTAAAAATTTATAGACGATTTGTTATCTAATTCGTGTAAATTACACGATTTAAATTTATCTATGCCGGTAAATTTTTAATTCTTAATCGTTAAATATTTTTTAAGATAAAAACTTTAAACCTCACGGTAGCTTTTCTCCGCCGAAATTGTTATACGTATTTTTATCTGCCGCAATTATATCGATTAAATTACTGTGAAATCTTTTTTGTTGTTCCGGCCTACATATGGCAGCGCGTTTTTATTTTCAATATCAGCGGTACTAGTACAGTGTTCATTACTTAAAATGTTTATCGCTTAGCATTCCGAGTTTTGTTTGACAGTTAATATCCGATCGTTAAACATATCTGTGAGATCGGCCTTTCCGTAAAAACATTTACGTTATAGCTTATTTACAAGGCGTGTTTTTAGATTAAGGTCAGTTTTGAATTTCCCATCTGTATATGCACGATTTAAACGGATAAGACTTGCGTATCTCGGTTATTTCAATCTATATTCGGCCGTTAGCGATAATAGTTTACGCGTTTTATTGTTAGTTGTTTATAATCGTTATTTTTCAACGAGCGCTCAGTTTGTGATCACTCAGAGTGTGAAGTACGAAAAGTAATCCGATTTTTATCGGTAAAAAACAAAACTGCGGCTGAAAGTCACAGGCAATTTGTAACTTATACGGGCCGAACACTATGAGTGACGCTTAGATTAATAGTGCGGTACCGTTTAATTCGAGAAGGACGAACGATCAGGTTATAGAACGTAATGGCCGGCCGTCGGTGATAAAGGACGATATGATTGAAAAAGTTGACGAAAAAATTAAAAAACCGGCGCTTCAATGCGTCACAATTGTCTTTGATGTTTCACCGGCTTTGATTTTTGAAGTTTTGATTGAAAAATTGGCGTATAAAAAGTCGCGTGTCGGGTTGCTGCCGAAGATATTAACCGACATACGCAATGAAGTACGTCTTGCCGCAACGGGTGAATTATTGCGCCTTTACGAAAATAAAGGTGTTGAATTATTTGATAGCGTCGTTACAGGAGATGAAATTGTTATGTTAAGAGAACGGAGAGTTTCTTCATAAATTGCCCTGATGTTTGCTATGTTAAAGAACAAGATGAGGATAAAGGTTAAAGGTAGGCAAAACAAAATTAATCTTTTCTAATAACTGTTATTTAATTTGAGAGCTAGCAAATTTTGCAAATTCATCTACGTAGCGATATCCCGTGTCATACTTTATAAAAGATTTGCATTCGGTAGTGTAAACGTTAATCGTGAAAAGGTGTGTTAAAAAAAGAATAATTTAAAAAAATTGTTTATTACTTTCTTAAATTATCGTATTTTAAATTACAGGTACAAACTATTGAAGCATATCTCTAAGCGAGGATGTAGAAAGTAATTTAATACAATTAATTGATCGGAATCTCTTCCTCGTGTTATTTATTTTAAAAACCTGACAAAGTAAAGTACTTCAATGAGATTTCCTGATTGTGGAAGACAATGATAATTAAGTCGTATATAATATCCGATTTCAAAATTAGTTATTCTTTTGAAGATATATTATGGAATATGAAATAAGAAGACTTTTGTTTACGATTAAATAATTTAATTTGTAACAAAACCTTTTTTACTTGAAAAAATG
Organism: Lycorma delicatula; assembly: GCF_047948215.1. Lineage (NCBI taxonomy): Eukaryota > Metazoa > Arthropoda > Insecta > Hemiptera > Fulgoridae > Lycorma > Lycorma delicatula. The sequence continues at coordinate 154,965,298 of NC_134460.1, forward strand.
TTGATATACAATGTAAAAAAATCATTATTACAAAATGATTTGTCTTGGCGGAGGCTGCATTAAATTTTCATATTGATTCTCTCTGCTCAGTAATTTTTTACCGGATAATTAAAGTTTTAATTTTATTGCAGATTTATTTAGAATAATCTTTTATTATTTATTTTACAATAACTGTGGTGTGTTTATCGCACAGAAATGATTTTAAATTATAGCTGTAGGATATACTCTCTTATATAGAATACGTAACTTGCTTTCAGAGTCGTAAAGTTTAATTGTTATATTCCAGATAAATCTATTACACTACGCTAGTTGTGTTGTTAGTTTATCACCCCGAGTGTTTTACCAGAATAGTTCCTTTTGCTTTGTTCGCTTCGTTCAAGCTCTTCTAACTAAATCGCTGACTTCTGACGTTCTCTTCAGTCTGCACGAATAAGTCAGCCGCTTATTCGGTTTAAGTCGTACTTGTATTAGGATTCCTCCACATACCGCACCGTACCGGGTCTGATTTTAGTACGTTCTAGTTGCAGTATTAATGTTTATGTGTATGCGTATGATTACTCTTACGTTCTTATAGTTCTTAAGTTCTTTATACATGAGTAAGTATATAACAAAGGGAAAATATTACTACCGATCAAAAATTCACCTTCTCCTCGAGTTTCGTATCGGCTATCCTTAATTATCCACCTCCCAGTCTGTCCAACCTCATAAGCCCACGATTTGTATTACATTTATTGCCGCACGTATTAACAAAATTTGTAACTGAGGTTCACGTTGATTCTTGTCTCGAGTTTAGGATATTTCTCGCCAAGAAGTCGGTGCAGTTATGATTATTACGTTAGACTTTAGCAAGCGCGCTCGTACTAGTTCGATTACATCGTCGTTCTTCAGGTACTGTTATTTGGATCGTTTGGTATTTAATCTTTAAATTACATCGGCACATCGTAGTTAATCGAGCAGTGTTGTGCTATAATTGTCACCGTTGTAGTAATTACAATTCGGCTTCGTTATTAATCTTCTTGCGAACGCGTTAGAATTATTTGTTTTATCAAAAGATAAAATGAATCGTGCTTGTATGTTTCAACCGTTTTAGTATTTTACCGTAACGTAAACTTTGTAATCGGCAGCAAGACGTGCGTTAAATATTTGTAATGACAGAAACGGTAGCAGTGTAAGAGCAGGCGGTGCCGAACCTATATACAAATGCGGCCCGATACACGGTTGTAGGACTCTAACTAAGCTTTCATAAAATTTTACTATTTTTCGTGGATCTACTGAATTCTACGAGGCATTCTGGGAACACGAATTAAGTATTCATAACAACCCAGCTGTCAAATGGAGAAATTACAAGAAGTGTGCGCCGAAAAATGAAAAAATCAATTCGTGTAATCGGTGGCCCGGGTCTGACAGTAGAAATCGACGAGTCTCTATTCGTAAGGAGGAAGAATAACGTCGGCAGAGTCCTTCAGAAGCAACGGGTTTTGAAGGGCTGTCCCGTGTAGCTGGGGTATATTACATTTCGCACTAGATAATCGTTCTGGAGATAGGTTATTGGAGAGTGTAGTGTACCAGATCGAATAATAATTTGTGATCGGTGGGTAGCATACAACGGGATATATATTTTGAACACGGTTAATGTGCAACCCACCGGGTCGGTCTAGTGGTTAACGCGTCTTCCCAAATCAGCTGATTTGGAAGTCGAGAGTTCTAGCGTTCAAGTCCTAGTAAAGCCAGTTATTTTTACACGGATTTGAATACTAGAACGTGGATACCGGGGTTCTTTGGTGGTTGGGTTTAAATTAACCACACATCTCAGGTATGGTCGAACTGAGAATGTACAAGACTACACTTCATTCACACTCATACATATCATCCTCATTCATCCTCTGAAGTATTATCTAAACGGTAGTTACCGGAGGCTAAACAGGAAAAGAAAGAAAGAAAGAAAGGTGAAAAATCCGCAGACCACCATCGATAAACCCGGTGTCACAAGTGTTGTATACACTCGTTCGTTGTGAATCGGCTTGGTTTGCTTAGCATTTCTCCCGCCACCTCCTCATTCGGTCACCCTAAAGCATAAGACCGATTGTCTGTGCCACAAACTGCTACTGAGCCACGAAACAGTTTAGCGATCAGTGTCATAACTAGCTCGTAGAGCTAACCTAAAAGCGTGAGCGGAATAAGCGTGGTACTATACACCACTCGCTTGCGTTTCCCACCGCCCACTTGTCATACATCACTGTAGTGGGTAGGCGCACCCCGTCAACTACTAAAACATATATGACTATCAGTAATTGATTTATCTTGTTAAAGGCAGCGATTCGCTGCTACGCCTAGGTCGTTGAATGTCAGCAAGTACCTGTCCACCATTAAAGCGCATGGAGCCTTATTCTGGCTGGTAGCCAGCCGTATCTCTCGGTTAGCTTCCTACAGCAGCGCGATAGGAGTCTTTTCCCTTAGGTAAACTACTGATGTCGGTTGAAAGCAACCGCATCAAGGAACTCCCACACGGTCCGACAATGCGGCTCTCGCCACATTGACTTGCCGCTTGTGAGTGGCCAATTTTCCCCTTGACCTCTAAGTTCCATGGTGGCCTGAGTTCTGGCCCTCCCCAAGAGCTGGGCGATCGAATATCATGTGTTCGTTCGATTGGACCTCCCCGCAGTTGCACAGTTCATCAGCTGCCAGGTGGAGCCGAAACAAATATCGGTTTAAATTTACATTGTTGGAAAGCACACGGGCTCCCGTCGCCCTTAAAAACGAAGGAGAGGCAAACCATCCCCCCAGATCCTGTATAAATCTATACAAGGACCTTCCTTTAGTCGTGGCGTGCCATTCTTGTTTCTATCGTGAGGCTGTAAAGCCTCCTCCGCAGGCGGGAGATGGGCAACTAATCGAAATTTAGAACCGGTGCATCGAGATCGATCCGCTCAGGTACAGGCCCGGCTCGAAACCGCATCTCAGATACCTTAGCCTCACTACCTCTTCGCAATTTCCACGTGGCCGCCCGAACTTTCACCAATAAATCAGTTGGGAGAGCCTTTCCCAATGCAATGGTAGCCTCGTAGGAGGTTGTTTTAAAAACACCAGTGCGTACAATTAAGGCTCTGCGCTGGGCGCTCCTTAAATTTTGAATAAGTGCTCGACTTCTTTCCACCTACGCGCCCAAACGGACGCGGCGTAAGAGGTCAAACCTTTGAAGACAGATCGGTACACTATGTACAAATGACGGCCCGATAGTCCGTAATCCTTCCGAGCAATCCTCCTAAGCTTGTGCATCACAGAGACGGCGTCCGCTGCTACTTGCCTAATGTGATTGCTAAAACAGCAACTTCTCATCAAACAAAACACCTAGGTACTTATCAACCTTTATACTTATACGGGGGTTACGATTGTATGATAATTTGTCTGCACCCTTGTAAGCATAAACTTCGTCTCGGGCACAGAAATCCTTAAATTTTGAATGTACATTCAGCCCTCTGCGAGTGACAAAGCCGCCTTCGCTCGGTTTTCTAGCTGCGGTCGTGAATTTCCACGAACTAATAGGAGGCAGTCATCGGCGAGAGCCTGGGCCGTGACTCCTTCCGGGAATGTCAGTCCCAAAAATCGGTCGAATACCAGGTTCTACAGCAAGGGACCGAAAACGGAGCCCTGATGGCTTCCCCTGGTGACGGATTTTTCCACAACTAGGTGCGCATCCTAGGTGCGATCCGACAAGTAGTTACGTACTACGGCCTGCAGGACTACGGGAACATTGCGGCGTTCCAACTCATAGAGGACAGAACTCCAACACAAGGAAGGAAATGCTGCCTTTACGTCGATAAAAATAGCCAAAACATATTTACAGTCGGCGTTTTCCACCTCGGCAAGAGCATATTTAAGATGTAATCCTCGATGCCAAGCCCTTTCATGAATCCATACTGGCCTCGAATTAGAAATGAGTTCATATCAATGCTTTACGGGGGACGCATATTCCAAAAATAGTACGGCAATTTAGGGGGCAGCAAAAAATAAAACGTATCGTAGATCAGGCGCAGCAAAAGAATTTCTAGGCCGCTACTTAAGAATTCTTATGGCGGAAAAACGTGAAAACGGATAATCGCAATGTGTTTTAAGCAATTTACCAAGATATTGCTGTTTTTTGGCTTACGCAATAAATATTTGTGTTGTAATATATCAATATTTAATGTCTAAAATATTATCTCGATTTTAGCTGTCCATAATTTGTGTTTGATCATTTTAATTTGTATTCTTTTATAGTTTAGAAAAAAACGTTAGGCCTTTTTTTGCACATTCATTATTAATTTCTTTTAAATGTAAATTAACAATCTAAGAATTTTTTAAATATTTTCCCCAAAATGCCAGTACAGTGTTCTATAATAAATATGGACATAATAAATGGGGGGAAGATAATTGAGGAATACCGTTGTATTTCTCAACGTTTTGAGATCTGCGGTTCAAAAATACTAAAATGTATGTCGTAAAATTCCGTTTATGTTAGTGCGTTTTGTTTTGTATGTTAGAAAAATGAAATTTGCTCAACAGTTTTTATTTTATAGCGTTTGATTCTTTTACAATGTTGAAAATGAATGGCGATTGGGCTCGTATTATTGGTGTTGAAGGGGTTGGAGAGTTAATTTGTGGAACGTTCTATTCTTAACTTATTTTATTTAATATATAAAAAATCATTCTTAGGTTCCATTGAAAGTTCTGTTGAAACAATATTGTAAATGCACCACCGCCATTGATTTTTTTTTTTAAATCAATTAATTTCTGATGAGTTGATTTATTAGATGGGGTAACAAATTTTCAATCTTTATTACACGTGTAGAAACCGTTAAATAAGAGCGATAGTATAATTTCTATTTAATTTTTTTGTTATTCGTTCTGTAGAAATTTCAGAAGAGATCCATCCAGTGATACAGAAGAGTATATCGTGAAAAGCGAACAACTTTGTGATATCGAGAAGGTGTATTTTATTTTTAAAATGATTTATTCATTATTATGTGCAATCCTGTCTTTGTGTACCGGGTTTAGAATATGTAATTTTATTAATGGCCTACTACTGGACGAAGGCTTCTTCCGCATTTCTCCGTATCTTGTTACACTTCTTTTTCTTTTCCGCTTATCTTTTTTTCTGTCTCTCCGATTTTTGTTCTTGATCATACATTTTTATATGTAACTTCTGTTCATAGATAAAATCGGTTCTACGCAAGAATTAATAACTCAATCTGCTGTTAAATCGGAAGGTTCTTTTTCGTATATTTTAAATTCCAGACATCTTTTTACACGTTATTTATTCTTACTTGGGTTTGTCTTAATATTTTCTGGCCGAGAAGATATTTTGGCCACGATAACTATATTTCTACGTATTCCATAAGAGAACATCTTCAGTGAGTTCCAGCTTGACATGTTCGTAGAATAGGTAGTGCAATTCTTTGTTTTTTTTTCTTTTTACTTCAGTCTGTTCTTTACTTAAGTCAATTTATAATTTCTTTAATTTCATTGAAATAGTCTGTTATATTTACATATTATTTTTAATTTTATTCAAACATTGTCTTATATGTAAAGAATAAAAAAATTGTAACTGCTAGAAAAAAAATTAAAAAAAAAAAAAACTGCTTCGTGAAATTCTACCGTATTTGTAACCACGACTTCACGATAGCATGAGTGGCCTCCCGTGGGTGAATTAAGAGACAATTTTAAAAAGTTACGATTTAAATTTGCCGAAGACTTAAAATGTTTCTTTGGTAAATAAATCTTTGAGACGGTTAAGGCTTTCGGTCTTCCAAGTCCGGCGATTCGATTTTATATTAAAATCCGTATGAGATTTTTCATTATTCAGTAGTTTGTACGCATTTTGAGTAAAGTCAATTGGGATTTAAAACTTATATAATGTTTTCTGTTCCGTCACGTTTCCTGCGCGGTTGATTATCGCATTTCCTTAACATATGTGTCTTCTCCGGTTTGGCTTCTGTAAATCCAGGTAATGACCCGTTGGGTTTATGTAATCGCGCGTCGTTTGTATATCTGTTGGGTTTTGAAATGGCCTTTGGATCTTGTTCGGTGGCTGCATAGTAAACAGAACGGTACAGATATCTATAGACTGCAATGGGTTTTAAAATTCAGGTATTAATACTCGAAGATAAAATTGCGTTATAGTAATCTGTAAGAAGAGAAATAATTAATTTATTCTCTTAAACGGAAATTTGCGTGATAGGTTTTTGTAGGCTGTACGCAAACAATATTAATCTGGTCTAATGATAATTTCATTTTAACTTTTAAACTTATTTATATATACTAGCTAGATACTTAATTATTTAAGTCTTAACTGTACCCGTTATTAGAATTTATTTGCATTTATTTAAATCGTTTAGATCTTTGGAAAATTAACATACGTTTATAATATATCAGATATTATCGTAAACTCTTTTTATAGTAACGGTATTTCTTGGATCGCGTGTTTTGAATAATACAGTAAAAAATAACTAGTCATCGTGGTACGAACGAACTTCGCCTACAAGTCGAGTCAGATCGGTCAAATGAAATAATTCTGGTCGCATAACCTAACAAGACTTTTATGCTGTATAAAGTAAATCGTGGATCACAGTTATGGTAAAGAAGCAGTTATGTTAGGTAACTGACAACTGCTTGCTCTGTTCGGTCATTTTTTAGAAATGTAATTTATTTATGACGATACACGAAGCGTTGTCGCTAGATGGAAAATCAGGTTTATTATATTCGGAATCTATTTTAGTTGTATGAATAATTTCTTCGTGTATAAAAAAAAAAGAAAAAGCATGAAATATTTTGTAACGAAGCCTTGTTTTTGTATGCAGTTGGCTGATTTTATTGTGCATATTTGATTTCAATAAATTACTGTGTGCGAGTTACTCAGGACTGCTTCGTATTTCAATATATTACTATAACTATTACATATTTTTTTGAAATAAAACATACGTTTAATTTTTTTTTACGCTTCATTTTTGTACATTGTTATATAGAAATATTAAATATTATTTTGTTATCGATACGTTAACAAATATAGTATTGTTATAAAAAAGTACGTACATATATTTTTTCTATCGGAAAAATTCCTAAGTAGAGATTGTAAATTAAATAGACTTAGATATATTTATTATTTAAAATACAGCTTGCGGTATCGACTCGTAAATTTTAGTACGGGCTCCTAGTCGAGATATAATCGACTAAAAATTATAGTTGGTAACTATACCTAATTCAGTTAGCTTACAGAGTTCACGAGTGTTCAGGCGGCCGATTCGCAAGCTTCTCATGTAAATCCTGATGAATATAAAAGAAGCTATGCAACGTTAATATTCAGTAACGACGCGCTATTTTATTTTACAAAAAAACTATTCGTATATTTTAATAGTAAACAAATAGACATGTTAAACGATCAATAAATATTTATTTTCTTGTAAACCCGTGAGTATTTTATTCATTGAAATTGTTTATTGTTACGTAGTTTCCTTCAGTTTTTTAAGAATTATGAAATTGTCAATCGTCCACTAACAGGAAGAGTTCACTGATATTTTAGATTAAATTTCTATTATAATAAACAAATAATAAATTCAATTCGGTTTTCATCATCTGATAACGAGAAATCCATAGTGTTGTCAGTATTAAGAGAGGCTCAATTTTGTTTTCTACTATATTATCCGGTTCCCAATAATTTGATTCAACAGTATCCGTTGCGTGTTTTATACAGTTTTTCCATTCCTTCTGGCCCGATAGCTTTTAAGCATAAATTTCTAACATTAAATATTTTAAAAGTATTATTTTCTAACGCTACATAACTTTTAATTTGTCCCCAAATTAACTCATCGAGGTCATAAAGATAGGGAGGTAATCGAAGCACGATTTCGATTAGCACTGGATCTTGTGAACTCGTCGATTTTATACTCGTAAAAATTATTTTTAATTCGCGAAACCTTTTGCAGTAATAGTAGCTTAACTTTATCTTCTTTCAAATTCACTCCTTTTGATTTAAGTCACATTTTTATATCATTATTTTTTCTAAAACGCGGCTGTAATTTTTTCCTTTTTACTTGCTTTATTTTAACTCGCAATGTTTTTTAATTTTTTTTTCATGTTTATTCCTCAAATCTTGCGTACTTAACTTAACATACTTCCTGACATTTCAGTTACTAAGGTCGGGTGACAATACAATATTCCACCGTTACTTTTCCAAACATCCCCCTGTACGGGGGTAAATTTGTAAAATGTATATAAGCGACAAAAAAAGTTTTGTTAATTTACAGTTGTCTTTCAGTAATCAAAAATTTCACCGTTTCGTTAATTTGTACAGTAAATATTTGGTTGAAAATTTGTTTGATATTTTATAAATTTCAATATATGATGATATCTTTTGAAATCCAAATTAACCTAATAATTAAAAATCGTGCGATCTATGATAATAATTTGATTAAAGTATGACAAAAAAGTAGAAAGCAAGTATTTAAAAATTAAAAAAAAATCTTTGTAGTATTATTACGGAATGAAAAGGGGCTTTGTCTACGACAGCAAGCTAATTATCTTAATACATCGCTAAACCGGTTCCCAAAAGACTTGCCTCGTTCATCTCGTTGTATTTGTTTCATGTAGGTGAAAAATCCGTAACCCACCGGGTTGATCTAGTGGTTAACGCGTCTTCCCAAATCAGCTGATTTTGAAGTCGACAGTTACAGCGTTCAAGTCCTAGTAAAGCCAGATATTTTTACATGGATTTGAATACTAGATCGTGGATACCGGTGTTCTTTGGTGGTTGGGTTTCAATTAACCACACATCTCAGGAACGGTCGAACTG